>NC_053028.1:170751325-171051325 GCF_003073215.2 Triticum urartu | reverse complement strand
CATTTGCAGAATTCTTACAGCATCACATAAATTCTCCCGAAGCCAGTTCCTGTTTGTCCAGCAAGCGAAAACCTTTGAAGCCTTTGAACGTGTTGAAGCCTTTCAGTTTAAAGTTCATGGCTTCAGAGAAATCAGCAAGGAAGGGTGGAAGAAAGCGTCGTGGAGAAACATCTAGAGATCTGCCAGATGACCTCTCAGAACTGTACAAGACAGATCTTGAAGAGGATTACAATCAGCGCAAGACCCGAATCCAATGGATTAGAAGATATTGGGCAGAACAATGGTTCAAATACCGATTTGTAACCCAGGAATATGCTGAGAAAAATGCCATCAAGAGACTGTGGGGAGACATCCTATACAAGAATCTTCTACCCAGGTCCAGAGATGAAGCCATTGAACAATGCTTCTATCCCTGCATGGTCCGTGGACCACAGCCGGCTGATGCACACCCATCGTCACTGCTATGGTGTCATGACGACAATCTGTTCAAGCACAACTTCCAGTTTGCCCAGAACTCAGCGAAGCAAAACAAGAAGACATTGGGACTAGACTTCAACCCTGGTCCCTCAGCTCCAAGGGCTGATGGCACACGAGATGCAGAACCCAATGTCATCGGTCCTTTCTACAACCTTGAAGGCCTCATCACCCATATCTTGGTTCAAGGGACTGCAGTGAATGAGCCTGCAGCTGACGCTGAATCAGATGAAGCCGCTGCGGCACCGAAGCCAAAGAAGTTGAAGAAGCCTAAAGCTTCAAAGCCTGCCCCTTCACCAAAAATCTCACGGGCGAAGCCACTGGCAACTGCACCTCCTGAAGACAGTGTGCAGTCCGAAGATTTATCACGCATCTCCAAGCCCCAGAAGGTCAAGATGCCTCTGCCACACACTGGCCAAGAGCTAACAGCTGCTGCCATTCTGTGCAATGATGCCATTGATCTGTCAAGTGATGAAGATCTTGCAGATGACGCTCTTGAGCAACTCATCAGGAGCAAAGAAGAAGCAGAAATCTTCAATGATCTGCCTCTCTTTGATGTAACCATCATCCACAACTTCATTGACGAGTGGTTTGACACGCCAAACATCAGCTTTGAAGATCTGCAACTACCCATTAGACTTAGTGTCGCCTTCCAAGGCGCCATTGCTTCAGAGCTAGCTGTCGCCCAGCGCATTGTTGAACTGAAGCAAAAGATTGACTATGAAAAGGATCAGTTCAAGAAGCATATGGCCAAGCTCAGCGTGCAAGAAGTGAAGAACTTCAAGATCATAATGCACGAGCTCAAGGAAGCCTTTGTAAAGAAACGTGCAGAAGCTCAGGGTTCGCGTGAGCGAATGAAGGTTCTGGCTGACAAATGTGTGCAAGCCTACAATGAGGCTGAGAAGCGCAACACCCTTGGGCATCCTGGCATCGACCCCAGGATGGCCGCAAAGAAGAAGAAGAAGCCTGCTACTGCTGAACCCGACGCACCAAGGCAGGAAGCAGTTCCCATTGTCTTCCCAACTAGAATGACTGCTTGAAGCCAAAAAGCCGGTCAACCGCTTCAGAGCTCAAGAAGACGAGGACTGCTGAGGCTGAAGCCAGGAAGAGGAAACATCCTGAAGCCTCTCCTACTGCCCCCTCCAAGAAGAAGAGGAAGACCAAGAAAGATCGGGCTTCCCCCACAGTGCCTTTGATAGTTGAACCCATTTCTATGGTTCGTCCTGACGATGAACGCCAACTGACAATCCATGAGCCTGCTTTCACAAAGGCTCATGAAGCTGAAGACTTTCCAGCAGCTGATCCCATCGCTGCTGAAGACATTGGTCAACATGACCATGTAGAAGATGGTGCAATCCTTCCTCAGCTCGAGAATAGTGAACTCATCAGCATTGGTCGTCCACTGACGCCAATTGCACAGGATGCTTCATGGGCGGATCGCCCACAAGAGGAAGAAGACTTTCAGGCCCAGCCAACTCCAACTACACAGGCGTCGCCTGCGTTGCGCAGGCTTCGCAAAGGTCCAAGGCCTCAAGTCTCTGCTGAAGACAATCCGGCTGCATCAGCCGCGGAAGAAGAAGTCCCACAAGTTGCCACTCCCCTGTCCCACCAAGAAGCAGTTCTCAAGGAGAACATGATTGTGACCCACCCTCCAGCTCGTCAAGTGGAGGCTGAAGCTAATGTGGAGCCCTCCCCAATGGAAGAAGAAGTCAGCGAAGCCACTGATCCCGCCACTTCTGTTCCTGAGTCTGCTGTCGGTCCCCAGTTCGACTATCATGTTGAGCACAGGCCTCAGATACAGAAGCCAATCCCAAAATTGCCAAGGTTCCCAGGTCCTGCATCAGCACCTGGCTCCTTCAATATCAATGGCTTCAGAGCAGACAACACATTCTTCAATAGCTCCAGGAACCCCTACTCAAGGGAAAGGATATCATCTGATCGGTTCTAGAGCTATCCGCAACGAAGCTATTACTCATGCATTCTTTACAACCAAGGTCGCATCTTCCCACACAAGCGCCTTGACATTGAAGCTATAGCTGGTCTGCCCTGTCTGGAAGAAGCTCTGGATTGCTTCAAGGAAGTTGGACTGCTGCCGTTCGTTACTGACCAAGAGCATTGGAATGAAGAGTTGCTGCTCCAATTCTATGCCACACTTCACATCCGCGGGTATAGCAGAGATCCGAAGACTTGGGTCCTGGAGTGGATGACAGGAAACGTTCATCACGAAGCCAAAGCCTTTGACATCATTGAGCTCACTAGTTTGCCCACTCCTGGCGATCTCTACGAGCATGGCTGTCAGCTTCATAGTGAAGCCATTGAGAGCATCTTTCAGAAGACTGAACCTGATATGAGTCAGATGCTCAGTATGATGAAGCCATTGCCCCAAGATGCTGCTCATCCCACGGAGTTCTTCGTTGAAGACCTTGAGTATCTGCCAACAACCATTTATCACATCATCAGGCGAACTCTCTGGCCCATCAAAGGGCACTCTCCACATGCCAAGCTTGAGGGTGCAATGAAGACTTTGATCTTCTATATTCTTCATGGAAAATGCTTCAATACACAGGACTTCTTCATTCACCAACTTGCTGCATCAGGCTCTGATCTTTTTGGCTTAAAGTTCTATGCCCCATGGGTAATGCGGCTGATCAAACTTCACTTCGCTATTCATATCAGCCATCTACTCGCAATCATCGGATTTTTCTGCCTGATGTGGATATGTCAATTGAAGCCATCTATCCTGAGCCTGCCAAGGAACCTCTAAGTCTTCAGAATGCAGAGCATCAGTGTCGGTGTCAAAACCGGTGGATCTCGGGTAGGGGGTCCCGAACTGTGCGTCTAGGCCGGATGGTAACAGGAGACAGGGGACACTTTGTTTTACCCAGGTTCGGGCCCTCTCGATGGAGGTAATACCCTACTCCTGCTTGATTAATATTGATGATATGGGTAGTACAAGAGTAGATCTACCACGAGATCAAGGAGGCTAAACCCTAGAAGCTAGCCTATGGTATGATTGTTGTGTACGGAGTTGATTGCCTACGGACTACAACCCTTCGGTTTATATAGACACCGGATAGGGTTAGGGTTACACAGAGTCGGTTACAATGGTAGGAGATCTTGAATATCCACATCGCCAAGCTTGCCTTCCACGCCAAGGAAAGTCCCATCCGGACACGGGATGAAGTCTTCAATCTTGTATCTTCATCGTCCAGGAGTCCGACTGAAGGTATAGTCCGGCTACCCGAACACCCCCTAATCCAGGACTCCCTCAGTAGCCCCTGAACCAGGCTTCAATGACGACGAGTCCGGCGCGCAAATTGTCTTCGGCATTGCAAGGCGGGTTCCTCCTCCAAGTCCTTCATAGAAGATTGTAAACACCAAGAGTAGTGTCCGGTTCTGCAAAATAAGTTTCCACATTGCCATAGAGAGAATAATGTTGACACAAATCAAATCTGCCGACGTATTCCGCAGCGCGTCATCACACTACGGCCAAGTCCTTTACTTGAATCATTTTTACTTTTCCACCTCAGCATGTCTTGCGAGGCGGTTTCCTTGGCACGTCTTGTCAAAGCAGAGATCGTGTACCCCCTTTACGGGATTCTCATCAATACGGACTTGGGTAACCCAACCGCGCCATTGATTATGACGCTTGGAGATAAGCGAGTTTTACCAGGCTGGTGGGGACGCGT
The DNA here is from genome assembly GCF_003073215.2 of Triticum urartu. NCBI lineage: Eukaryota > Viridiplantae > Streptophyta > Magnoliopsida > Poales > Poaceae > Triticum > Triticum urartu. The sequence goes on along the minus strand of NC_053028.1, from coordinate 171,047,162 downwards.
AGTTGCGTCTGCCCATATAAGGGGATAATAATCCACCCTTTCACCTATGCCTTCTTCCTCCTTTGCCTATCCATTTTCCGCGCACTCGAGCTCCAGCGCCCAAGTCTGCACTTCCCAGCTCTAACGCCGGAATGTATCCGAGCTCCAACGCTGGACTATGTATCCGAGCTCCAACGCCGGACTGTATCCGAGGTGTCGTAAATCACCTTGGTTCAAAGAAGTTTTGAAGGAGTTTAGCCGAGCTTAATGCCGGAAATGCCCTCTATGGAGCCAGCCACTAGCGCCCGAGCTTTATGCCGGGCTGCTTCTGAGGTGTCGGTGTACTAGAGTAGGGGTACCCTAGTACCCCGAACTTGTGCGCGGGCAGTCGCAGCACCCCGCGGCAAGGCTTGCCGCGGTGGCCGCCAAGACCCTCCGCGGCTACTTTGAGGACCATTCAAGAACAAAGTACTAAAACCAAGGCCCCGGCAAGAGGAGCTTGCCGGAAAGGCCAACCAAGGCCCCGGCAAGAAAAGCTGGCCGGGAAGAAGACAAGACCCCGGCAAGAGGAGCTTCCCGGGAAGGCCACTCAAGACATTCCAAGGAACTTGCCGCGGCGCACCACGCGTCCCGGCAAGGCCCGGTGAGCGACAAGCTCCCGAACACGACAAGACGACGACCGCGGCAAGGAGCTTGCCGCGGGAAACCCCCACTTCGTGCCCGCGCTCCAGCACACCTGCCAACGTGTCGCTCTGGGACCCTCCCAAGCACACGTGGTAGGAGGCCGCGCAGCTAGGGGTGCGAGGTGGCAAGCAGGCGCTGACAAGATAACCATCGTGGCAAACGGTGGCATCCCTAGCGGTCCATTTCGGTACTGTTTAGGCGACACAGACGGGCAATTAATGCCCTTGTCCCCTGCCGCCAGGGTTAGGTATGATAACACTGTACAGGTAGCTGTACCAACCACCACTTTTACATTTTTGCCCCCCGTTGCTATGTCGGTAACCCCTTGAGCATATAAAAGGAGGCCCGAGTGCAGCGAGGGGGGGGTTAGCCAGTTCATCCACTCACGCTCGGTCCTGCCAGCCGCCAGTGTGTACTGTAGCACTCCGCGCTCCCGAGCTAGAAATCAATACAAACCACAAAGCAGGAGTAGGGTTTTACGCATCCGTGCGGCCCGAACCTGGGTAAATCGCTCGCGTGCTCCGCCTCGATCTGCTCTTTGCGCGACCTCCGCCCCCGCCGAACCGAAAGGGACCCGGTCCGCCGGTCCCATAGGTGCCCATGGATCAGCTACCCCGGCATCTCTGGCGCGCCAGGTAGGGGGCGTCGAAGTTGTGTGAACCGGATCCGGTGTTCTCGCGAGCTAGATCTTCATCGTCTTCATCAACATGCCGCCGAAGAAGAAAGTTTCGGAGGCAGCTGCTCCGTCCGCGCCGAGCCAGCCATCGTCGGAGCAAACGGTTGGTGGGGCAGGCACCGGCGGAAGGGCACGCGTCGACGAGGGAACCCACGGTGCTGCCAGATCCCAGGACAAGGCTGCGCCGCCCACTGGCGGCGTAGCCGGCTCCCACAATGACCGGGCGCACTCCAAGACCTCGGCGTCCGTGCATGCACCGCGCCCATCTCAGGAGGCGCGGGACCGGCAGCGTCATGGTACTCACGGTACCATGCGTTCGCTAGATCAAGATCGAGCTGGTGGATCTCGGAGCGCTCAGGACCACCATGCACGTCAACCTGCTGGCGCAAGCGAGACACGGTCGCCTGGTCGAGATACTGCTCCTTCTAACGTAGTTAGAAGTCCGAGCATATCCCGCTCCTCGCACCGTTCGCCACCGCCACCCGCCACCGCAGCAGAAGCGTTGGCACGAGCTCAGCTACTCCTAGACTACCCTCCAGCGGCAGACAAGGCCAACGACTGGAGGGCCACTATCCAGAGTCTCATCGGCTTCACCAACGGCGACACTCCACGGCAGTCGAGCGTGTCTCAGCCGCGGCATGCCAGCCAGGCACGAGCCGGAGACGACAAGACTGGTGGGGGTGCAACTACTGTGCACTCTCCACCCTGAAGGCCAAGATCGTCGACTCGCCGGGTCCACCTCGACAGCGACTCCACCGCGTCGTCAGATCCGCGAGCTCGTCGCGATCAGCGCCAAGTCCTTCAAGAACGACAACAAGAAGACGCTCGTACTCGCATCGAGCGCCGGAGAGAAGCGTGGCGTCAATCAGACCAGCGCGCTGGGCCCTCTGTTGACATGCATGCGCCGGAGGAGCCAGGCAACTTGCCGTACACGGTAGGTTGCCCTGCGTTCACTCGCGAGCTGCGGCAAGTCCAGTGGCCCAGTACGAAGAATTTCAAACCAGATGTACCCGAGAAGTACGACGGCAAGTCGCATCCGTCGGAGTTCCTCAGCATCTACACCATCGCGGTGCAGGCTGCTAGGGGGCGGGACGATAAGTTCCTTGCCAACTACTTCCCGTTGGTGCTCAAGCCCAATGTCAGGTCCTGGCTCATGCACTTGCCAGACAACTCCATATCCTCCTGGGCTGATCTATGCCACCAGTTTGTCGGCGCCTTCACAGGCGGCCACAAACCTCATGGCCAAGAGAGTGATCTTCATCTGCTCGTCCAGAAGGAAGGAGAGCCCCTATGCAAGTATATCCAGAGGTTCAGCCGTGTACAGCACAACATCCCAAATATCCACCCTGCCGCGGTAATCAGCGCGTTCCATCAGAACGTGCGTAACCGCAGGATGCGGGAGGAGATGGCAATGTGCAAGATTCGGGACGTCAGCGAGCTATATGCCCTGGCCGACAAGTGTGCACGCGCTGAGGAGGGGAGGAAGTTCCCCGGAGAAAGCACTGGAGCAGGGGGATCTGACAGCGAGGATGCCGCCCCGGCAAAGAAAAACCGGCGGCGCAACAACAGGAAGAAGCAGAACAAGGAGGTGCTGGTCGTTGAGCAGTCCAGCAGCGACGGCGGCGCCAAGCGAGCCAAGGTTGGTAGCTCCGGCAAGGAGGTTGCCGCATGCACCAACTGCCAGGCTGTGGCGGACGCCGACAAGCAGGACGGCTCCGACCACCAATACTGCAAGATTCACCGCACCAAGGGCCATGACCTCCGGAGCTGCAAGAAAGTCGAGCAGCTTGTCCAGCAGCAAAAAGCTGAGTACGAGCGGCGCGACAAGGAGAGGGCCCAAGGAGGTGCTGGAGAATCCGGCAAGAAGCGTGCCGGACCGGGAGGACGCCGCGACAAGGCCAAGCAGCCGCAAGGAGACAGGCCACCCCGCGGCCGCGACGACGATGAAGATGACGACGACGAAGACATGGATGATGTTGAGAACAGTGAACAGGAGTTTCAGAAAGCCACAGAGGTCTTTTGTGTTGACGGCGGTGCTTCTCTGCACACTTCACACCGCCAACTCAAGTAGTGGGCGCGGGAAGTCAATGCAGTGGAACCACCTGTCGAATCGCGCAAGCTTCTGAAATGGTCCAGCACGCCTATCATCTTTGACATTGAGGACCACCCTGATCGCACAACTGCGGCCGGGTGCCTACCGATGTTGGTCTCGCCAACTATCCGCAACCTCAAGGTCACTAAGATGTTAGTTGACGGCGGGGCCGGCTTGAACCTGATCTCCTCCGCTGTACTCCAGAAACTCCAAATCCCTGACAGCGAGCTCGAAGAGACCGGCACATTCCAAGGAATCAGCCCGGGAAGGAGCAAGCCGAAGGGGAAGGTCACGCTGCCGGTAACATTCGGCAGCGAGCTAAACTTCAGGACTGAGAATGTCACATTTGACGTTGCCGATATCCCATTGCCCTACAATGGGATACTTGGCCGTCCAGCACTCGCCAAGTTCATGGCAGCCTCTCACTACGCATATAACATGCTGAAGATGCCAGGCCCGATAAGCGTCGTTTCTGTCCCTGGCGACAAGAAAGATGCTCTGATCTGTGCCGACAAGATCTACCGGGAAGCAGCAGCCACGGCGGATCGCAATCCACTTGCCGCTGAAGCTCCCGGGGGGAAGAAGACCAAGTCCGGCAAGAGTTCTGGTGCCCACTCCGGCAAGCGCACCTCTTCAGAGTGCTGCACTGCCGTCGAGGACGCACCATCGAGCTCCACCGGCAAGTCCGGCAAGAGTTCTGATGCCCACTCCGGCAAGCGCACCTCTTCGGAGTGCTGCGCTGCCGCTGAGGACGCACCATCGAGCTCCACCGGCAAGTGCAAGAAGACGATGGTAGCTCCGCCAGAGACGAAGAAGGTGCCCGCCAAGGAGGACGGCACTGGTGGTACCTTCACCATCAGTGCCACGCTCGACCCTAAATAGGAAGGCGCGCTCGTTACTTTCCTGCGGGCAAATGTCGACGTGTTTGCATGGCAGCCGTCTGACATCCCCGGTGTTCCCAGGAAAGTGATTGAGCACCACCTTGCCGTTTGTCCTCATGCGCGGCCCGTCAAGCAGAAAGTCAGGAAGCAAGCAGTGGAGCGCCAAGAATTCATTGCAGAAGAGATCAAGAAACTGGAAGCAGCAGGCCTCGTCAGAGGAGTGCTCCATCCCACGTGGTTGGCCAATCTTGTAGTCGTGCGCAAGGCAAATGGGAAATGGAGACTTTGCATCGATTTCACCGATGTTAACAAAGCTTGTCCCAAAGACCCATTCCCTTTGCCGCGCATTGACCAGATTGTTGACTCCACAGCCGGATGTGATTTGCTTTCATTTCTTGACGCATACTCAGGATATCATCAGATCTTCATGGCAGAAGAGGATGAAGAGAAGACCGCATTTATTACTCCATGTGGCACGTACTGCTTTGTACGGATGCCTTTCGGATTGAAAAATGCTAGTTCGACATTTGCAAGGGTGGTCCATGTTGCTCTTGAGCCACAAATACACAGAAATGTGGAAGCCTACATGGATGATATAGTGGTCAAGAGCAAGGACAGAGCAACCCTGATTCAAGACTTAGACGAGACCTTTGCCAATCTGCGCAAGATCAGCCTCAAGCTCAACCCTGAGAAGTGTGTGTTTGGAGTCCCCTCCGGCAGAGCTCCCTGAAGCCGCCGCCAAGAAGGTCCCTAGGATCAACGCCGAAGGCGCTGAGGAGCGGTCTGCTCCGGCAAGCCCCAGGGTTTGTTCCGTCGAAGCAGAAGCTCCCGATAAGTTCTGCTCCGGCAGGCTTGTCGGGGAACATCAAGCTCCGGCAGAGACGCAACTTCTCGCCGTAGAAGCGGATGTTCCCGCAGCAGCTAAGATCAACACTAAGAGCGCTGAGGGGCAAGATGCTCCGGCAAGCCCTAGGGTTTGTTCTGTCGAAGCAGAAGCTCCCGATAAGTTTTGCTCCGGCAAGCTTGTCGGGGAACGTCAAGCTCCGGCAGAGACGCAGCTTCTCGCCGTAGAAGAGGATGTTCCCGCAGCAGCAGATTTGCCTTTAGTCCTTGTTGTCGAGCCACAAGCTCCAACATGGGCGCAGCAGATTGTCCGTTTCCTTCAGACAGGAGAACTTACCGAAGAGCAAGAAGAAGCGGAAAGAGTAGCCCGGCAGTCAAGTATGTACCAGTTTGTCGACAAGACACTGTACAGAAGAAGACTCAACGGTGTGAAATTGAAGTGTATTCCCCGGGAAGACGGACAAAAGCTGTTGGCAGAGATACACGGAGGCATATGTGGTCACCACATTGGCGCAAGAGCACTTGTCGGCAAAGCATTCCGGCAAGGTTTCTTCTGGCCAACAGCCCTCCAAGGTGCAACTGCAAAAGTAACCAAGTGTGAAGCGTGCCAGTTTCATTCCAAGCAGATACACCAGCCAGCTCAAGCTCTCCAGACGATCCCTTTATCCTGGCCATTTTCGGTCTGGGGGCTCGACATCCTCGGCCCCTTCCCCCGAGCTGTCGGGGGCTTTGATTACTTGTACGTCGCAATCGACAAGTTCACAAAGTGGCCGGAAGTGGAACCAGTGAGGAAGGTGACCGCACAGTCAGCCGTCAAGTTCTTCAGGTCGATTGTTTGCCGCTTCGGGATCCCCAACAGGATAATCACCGACAACGGCACACAATTCACGAGCCGCACCTTCATGCAATACGTCCAAGATCTTGGCGCCAAGATCTGCTTCGCTTCTGTTGCTCACCCTAGAAGCAACGGTCAAGCGGAGAGGGCGAATGCTGAAGTGCTGCGCGGGCTCAAGACCAGAACTTTCGACAGGCTGCACAAGTGCGGAAGGAACTGGATCGAGGAGCTACCAGTGGCTCTTTGGTCGATCAGAACGATGCCAAATCGAGCCACTGGACAGACACCCTTTGCTCTAGTCTATGGAGCAGAGGCAGTTACCCCCACGGAACTCGTATACGGGTCACCTCGAGTGCTCGCTTATGATGAGCTCGAGCAAGAGCGGCTGCGACAAGACGACGCGCTGCTCCTTGAGGAAGACCGTCTCCAGGCTGCTGTGCGAGCTGCTCGCTACCAGCAAGCTCTGCGCCGCTACCATAGCCGCAGAGTCAATGCCAGGAGTCTCGAGGAAGGCGACCTTGTTCTTCGGCGTGTTCAGTCGGCCAAGAATTCCAACAAGTTGACGCCGAAGTGGGAAGGCCCTTAACGGGTGAAACGAGTCACAAGGCCTGGCGTTGTCCGCCTTGAGACCGAAGATGGCGTACCAGTGAGCAACTCCTGGAACATCGAGCATCTTCGTAAGTTTTACCCGTAAGGCGCGGTTGTCGGACCCTGTCCGGCAACCACCTTTCTGTACAAGTCTTGCCGGTGTTGCATGTAATCCTTTGTACAGAGCCAGGCGCAGACCCTGAGCACCAGTAAATGAAGCGCTGATCACCCCGGGGTTATAGCATGCATGCTAGGTCGAGTCTCGTCCTTGGTTAGGGTTGATAGTGCCTAACAGCAGCTAACCCCTAGCTTAGAGGTCGAGTGTCCGTCCCTTTGCTTTCCTTCCGTTCGCAGGACTCGCATATCCTGGCCAGACTGCTTGAGGACGAGAAGGAGAAGAAGGGCGCGCCGGCACCCGGGCCCCGGCAAGCCAGTATTGCTGGGGGCTACAAGTGCCAAGATTCGTCCGCGGCAAGCCAGAGTTGCCGGGGGCCAAGTTTGGTCGTAGTTGCGGCAGCTAAGGGATGAAACGAGGAGGCCGCGCCCACCTCGTTCCCGCCTCCGTCAAAGGCGTGAGAAAGGTCGAGCGACGTGGGAAGGCGGCAGGGCCTACTGCCGGGAGGCGAACTGTCTGTCCGAGGGATACCAAGGATTTGCTCCTTGGCGTGGGTTCAACCCGCGAGACAAATAGCCCGGCAAACATCCCCTTTTTCATTAAAAAACATCCCACTCAGGTACAGTCCATAGAGGATGAAAAACATGAAAGAGAGGACTACAAGTTTTAGATGCAGCTAAGGCCCGAAGGCTTACAAATTAAAAAGATAAGGTGCCCGTAATCCCTTTGCTGTCCCTCTCTTCAGGAGATAGGTCGAGGAGGCGAAAAGGGCAAAAGAGGCGCCTAGGCAAGCTACAGGTGCCAGAAGACACCAAGAGAACATCCCGGGGGCCGTCCAAAGGCTGGACGGTGATGGCGGCGCCGGAAGCGGGGCTCAAAGACGGGGCGGCAGGACGTCAGCACGCTGTCGAGGGCACCACGCCTTCGTACTCCGACCTGACGACCTTGCCGCCAGCCCTCTTCCCCTTCCGCAGCCTCCCTACGCCAGCCGCCCAAGGAGACGGCCCCGGGGAGTTCAAGGAGCCGGCGACACGGATGATGGGGTCGCCGGTGCCGCGCGAAGCGGCGCCCGACGCCTAGTCGGACCCGCCATCCCGCCGCCCGCTACCCTCATCGTCGCTGTCGCTCTCCTCCTCGTCACTGTCGCTCGAGGAGGAGCCTTCGCTATCGGAGGAGCTATCCACGCAGCACTTCGCCCGAGTGCCGAAGCACCCGAAGACCTTGACGGAGAGGAGATCACCCTCCATCAACTTAAAATGGAGGGTAAAACCCTCCATCAGGCTGTGGATATGGGCGAACGTCTTCCACCCTTGATCAAGATACATCACATTAGGGGCTGGGAATACAATGCGGACTCGCGTGCCGCTGATCCCACAGCCCCTCATGTGCAGTCTCAGTGTCTCGGGCGGGTCCAACTCCATCGCGCTCGCAAACGGAGCTGGAAGCCGGAGGCGACGACGAGGCGCCCGGCGCAGCCTGACGAAGAACTCGCAAGGGTTGTCCCCTATATGGACCGCCGTGGGGGGAGGAGCCGCCGGCGGAGGCGAAGCTGACGCGCCGCCCCGTCCGCCTCTTCCCCGAGCGCCTCGACCTCGTCCGCGACCTCGCCCCCTCCCCCTCCCCCTTATGGCTGGCTCTGCCACCACGAGCGCGGGAGAGGGAGGGGTGCGCTGTCTGGCGGCGACCCTCGCCGCCACCGATGAAGGGCCAGGGTTCCCTTTCTCCATGGCGAATGAGAGAAAGGGGAGCAGAAGCTGAAGAAAGGAGGAGATGAGAGAGTGCGGGTTTCTGCGCTCCCCTCCCGCTCTTTATAAAGGAGCGAGGTGGGGGCTCGGCCGCCCCGCTCAGCGAATCAAGGCACGGGGAGAGCAGGGAATCGGGGCCAACCCGCTGCCTCTGCTCGCGACGGCCCAGATTCCCACTCCCACCGTCCACGACTCCAAGCGCATGGGAGCCGCATGGCGGGGATGCAAAGCTGAGGCGACGGATGAGGCGGCCTCGCCCCACCACGTGATCGCGGGGAGCGGGCGCCTCGAAAACTGCGCACCGGCCCCGTCCAGTAAATGCACCACGCCCTCACGCCTACCTCCGTTTAGGTAGGAGGGCGTGAACCGTCCCCTTCATCATAGCTTGATGCATGCTCGCGGGGCTTAGCCCCACGCACGCCGCCCACATCACCCACGACGCCACGTTTGACGCTTGCCGTTCTGGGCGTGCGCGGTGGAAGCGGAGAGATATGCGGCGTGACCTAGGCCGCGTGTGCCCGTGCACTGTTTTGGGCCTGGCCCAACAGCGCTCGGCACCGTGTCTGGCCCAGGCCTGGGAGCTCCAGCGCCCAAGTCTGCACTTCCCAGCTCTAACGCCGGAATGTATCCGAGCTCCAACGCTGGACTATGTATCCGAGCTCCAACGCCGGACTGTATCCGAGGTGTCATAAATCACCTTGGTTCAAAGAAGTTTTGAAGGAGTTTAGCCGAGCTTAATGCCGGAAATGCCCTCTATGGAGCCAGCCACTAGCGCCCGAGCTTTATGCCGGGCTGCTTCTGAGGTGTCGGTGTACTAGAGTAGGGGTACCCTAGTACCCCGAACTTGTGCACGGGCAGTCGCAGCACCCCGCGGCAAGGCTTGCCGCGGTGGCCGCCAAGACCCTCCGCGGCTACTTTGAGGACCATTCAAGAACAAAGTACTAAAACCAAGGCCCCGGCAAGAGGAGCTTGCCGGAAAGGCCAACCAAGGCCCCGGCAAGAAAAGCTGGCCGGGAAGAAGACAAGACCCCGGCAAGAGGAGCTTCCCGGGAAGGCCACTCAAGACATTCCAAGGAACTTGCCGCGGCGCACCACGCGTCCCGGCAAGGCCCGTAGCGACAGCCCCGAACCCGACAAACGATCGACCGCGCAAGGAGCTGGCCGGGAAAAAAAAAAAAAAAAAAAAAAAAAAAAAAAAAAAAAAAAAAAAAAAAGACAAGGCGACGACCGCGGCAAGGAGCTTGCCGCGGGAAACCCCCACTTCGTGCCCGCGCTCCAGCACACCTGCCAACGTGTCGCTCTGGGACCCTCCAAGCACACGTGGCAGGAGGCCGTGCAGCTAGGGGTGCGAGGTGGCAAGCAGGCGCTGACAAGATAACCATCGTGGCAAACGGTGGCGTCCCTAGCGGTCCATTTCGGTAACTGTTTAGGCGACACAGACGGGCAATTAATGCCCTTGTCCCCTGCCGCCAGGGTTAGGTATGATAACACTGTACAGGTAGCTGTACCAACCACCACTTTTACATTTTTGCCCCCCGTTGCTATGTCGGTAACCCCTTGAGCATATAAAAGGAGGCCCGAGTGCAGCGAGGGGGGGGTTAGCCAGTTCATCCACTCACGCTTGGTCCTGCCAGCCGCCGGTGTGTACTGTAGCACTCCGCGCTCCCGAGCTAGAAATCAATACAAACCACAAAGCAGGAGTAGGGTTTTACGCATCCGTGCGGCCCGAACCTGGGTAAATCGCTCGCGTGCTCCGCCTCGATCTGCTCTTTGCGCGACCTCCGCCCCCGCCGAACCGAAAGGGACCCGGTCCGCCGGTCCCATAGGTGCCCGTGGATCAGCTACCCCGGCACGAGGTGGTGCACCACCTCGAATGTGGGCCGATTTTTGTGAATATTTTTTTATTGATGCAATTTATTCTCTGCCGAGTAATATAGCCAGTAGCCCTCACGGTGTGCATCGGTGTAAAACCCGAGATGCACCCGAAGGATGACGTAAGACCGCTGATTCCAGTAGCCGCTGAGACTCAGGTTGATTTGCAAAATCGGCCCGAGGATCAAGTCCAAGCTCGGCAGAATACTTCGGGACACTAAAAGCGGCATGCTCAATCCTCGAGACTCAGGTTGGGTGCGGCCGACCAACCTGAGGATCAAAATCTCCTCGGAAACTATATTGCACATAAAATTTTCTGCATTGGACAAGCAATGCAGTAGCCCCCGAGACACTGGTCCGGTGGCAACACCAGATCAGGGGATCGATGTGCCCCTTTAATATTTGTAAATAATAAGCCCGAAGCCCAGTAGCCCCCGAGCCTTAATTCGGGCACGGGTGGCCGAATTAAGGATCAATATCCATAGTAAAATCACAAATTATGAGTAATGACTCTATGTATCCAAGTACTTTACGTCATTAATGCTCAGATCCGCATTGTACAAAACTTTGTTGACCGACCATCGGCTTCCACCTCTTTGGCTAGTAGCCGAGGAGTGTTTGTTCTACTTTATAAAGCCTTTATGAGGGCAAAGATTTACAACAAACAAGGCAATCTGGCCATACGGTTTTATAAACAAAGGTACGCAGAGAGATATGTTATATTACTGTTTAACAGTAGAAATGTCTTCCAAAGAAAATAGTCCCGCTATCGGTTCCTTTCTTTGGGTTGTCGTGCTAAGCATGATCATTAAACCTCAGCTCTAATGTAAGAGCAAAATATCGAGGATTTAGTTTGGGAGGCCAGTTAATAGCCCCCGGTAGTTTTCGGCGACAGTCGGGGTCAAGCCGTAAACACTTCGGCCAATGTTATGAACGGCCTGTTATTTAACATAGTCATCAGATCGCTGACCAGTTTACGCTTATTGTGACAGTCAGTTTTCGGCTTTCTCCACTGAGGTGCTTAACCATGTGAGCTGGAAGCACAATCGCAGTGGTTCTCCCTTTGCACGCCTAGCCGAACAAAACGGAACGTAGGAAGCAAGTGCAGGAGCCGGGCAACCCAACTATTGACCGAAGACACAATTCGAAACCGATGCATATATAGCAATATCTGAGAATGTTTTTGCCGAATCCCTAAAAGGTGTCCGGCGTTGCACTGCGAGACTAATGCTGGAAAAGCACAAATAGTTTAAAAGTGCCAAAAAGCTTGGCAAACTAAGAAACATCAGTAAAAACATGACGTCCGAACAATATCAAGTGTTCGGTGCCAATCCGAAAATTGGTCTTAGAAAAAGGAAGTTCTTCTGTCGTGCTTTAACATGATACATCCTATCTCAAGACTTCAAGCGGGTCAGCCTACGGCTTCAACCTCCTATCCCGAGGGCAGAGTACTTCTCATCAGGCCAGTTTAGCAAACTAAACTCTAGCGGCTTTGAGAGAGAAATTAGGCTCTCCGGCTAGTGACCGCACACTTGTGTCGAAAAAGGAGTGATAAATAATAATAATAATAATAATAATAATAATAATAATAAAAAATAATAATAATAATAATAATAATAATAAAACTTTGTAACGACTAAGAAGAAGAAGAACACTTATTATAAAGCGGCTCAAATAAACTTAAGAGCCCCCAAGTGACTTGGGTAGAAAAATGATTGCATGTAGCGAGGTACTTATATCATATCTATGTTCAACCGAACTTTAAACGCGTCTTAACCGACCATCAGCTTCTCCCTCTTCGGTCAAGGACCAAAAAGTATTATGTACTCCATCGGTCGAGAATATCGACGGTGTTTCCAATAACCAGGCAATCGGGCCATAAGGTTGTAACAGACAAAGCGCGCTCAGGGAACTTATGCTATATTACCGTGAAGTGTAAGAAGCATCTTCGAAGAAAATAGTACCCCCACCGATACCTTTCTTCGGTGCTCATTGTTATTATGAGACTTGTGCAATAGATTTTTTGTACTCATGAGTTCCGTTGTGTGCCGACCATCATTGAATAACTATAAGAGCGCTAGCTTTCGGCTTCACCCAGTCTGAGGTCCGGCTCGGGCAACCCGATCGTGACAATCGCAGAGGTGCTCCCTTTACTCCCTAGCCGAACAATCGGGAACGTAGGGGTAAGCACAGGAGCCAGGCAACCTAGCTTGCAAATCGCTTAAGTCAATGTGGTGCATATTGTGGCGTAATACACGAACAAGGAACGAAGCCGTACAAGTATAATCACATGCAAGAGGAAAAGCTTCATAAAGGAAGCCCCCAAGTGAATTGGGTCCTTGAATTTGTGTGTCACAAACAAAGTTTGGACAACGAAAAAAATTTACAAGCAACTTTTTTCCAAAAAAGTATAATGCTTGGTCGAACCGAACACAAGTTAGAAATTAAAGCTTTGAGCATGAAAGTGACTTAGCTGGTTAATGTGTTCGGTGTTGATGACGCGGTCCGAGCTTGATGCGGGGCAAGGTTCCATCCCCCAAGCCGGTCCCGAGGTGGCGGAGCGGAGAGCTCGACACGCCGAAGTGGTGACATAGCACGATCAATGCAGACCGGCAGAGTGACGCCGAAGTCTCCGGATCATTTTCCTGTGCACAAAAAATAGTGCAAACCGGAGATAATAGTAATAATAATTAAAAAAATCGTTGCATAATAAATAATTTATGCAAAGCGAGTAATGAAAGAAATATGGCCTGGCGCCGAAGTCAAGTCGATGCAGGGCGTCGGCGTGATGCGGTAAAGGCGTGGCAAATCCTGAATTCGCAGGTCGGTCCGAGCTCCAAGTGCGGCGTTCGCCGGACTATGTACGGAAACTGACCGAACCACCATGCGACTGTCGTTGATGCAGCCACCATTTGATAGACCTGGTTTATTTGTAGTAGCAATCCGAAAGAGGGTGATTCCCAAAATTGGGACTCGCTCCGCACACCCATTGCCTGATGGGCGATAAAACGACGGCATGGCAATGCTGGTAAAGGTTGACTCACCGAAGCAAAGCCCTCGGCCCAGCTAACGTGACGGAGCTGGTCGGCTAGTGACGCCGAAGTGTCCGAAGTAGGTTGATGAAGAGATGGCGAAGCCCCCGGTCCAGCCAAGATGTCGAAGTAGGTCGGCGTGATGGACACCAGCTTGATGAAGCAATAGTGCGGCCCTGTCGATGCAGGTCGTGACGTGGTCGATGCCGGCTTGATGAAGCGACCGTGCGGCGATGCCGGTATGCCCGCTCCGTGTAATCCGTGGGGTGGCGATGTTGGTGATCCTTCGCGGTGCCGGGCTCTTGTTCGGCTTGCCGAGGTGATGATCCGAAGAAGTTGAGCTCGGCTCAACAAAGTGACGCCGTGTCTAGCGCAGGTCGGCAGCCGTGGAGTAATATTGTCGGACTGGTTTGACACCAGCATGATGTTGAAGATCATGTTCAAAAAATCTTACAGTTAGTGGGATATGTTCGGGAACAAAACACAACACCTCATACAAAACTTCCTTCAAAAGGGATGTCCGAAATCCTGTTCATAAAAAAGATGAACTCGGGTCGGATTCATTTTCGCGCAGAAAACAGATCCGAAAAGTGATTCACTAATCGGAAGGTTCCTGGAGTTTGGGCGGTCGGATCGAGCCGAAATTTTGAGAGGTGGTAGATATAGGAATTCCACAGCCGATCAACGGTTGGATCTTCCAAAGGACGTCCGAGCTAGAAGCTGGACACCACGCCCTAAACTCATCCAAATTCCCGTCCAGATTTGACAGGGCTCCAGTATATCGTGGATTGCCAGAGATTCCTCCATCGGAACTCGACGAAATTTTCCAGGATTGTTGTAGACTCAATTCCGCACAATTCCATCAAAGCGATCGTCAAAGCGATACTCGAGGAGGTGGTGGTGGCAGATACGAGTTTGCTGTCCAAAAAAACAGCACGGTCGCTTGAGGGCAATGTTGACGTTGAGCCCCCGAGCTCCATAGATGATTCCTCCATGATCTTGATAGAGATCGGAGTTGATGTTTGATGAAGGCCCTCGTCCAGACATGGTGATCCGAACATGGGGCGCAATTCTTGATCGAATCAAGGTGACCAGTCGAGCTGGTGACGAAGATGCCAAAATCGCAGTTAATCTGCAGGCGAGCCATCGATCCTTTTGTCGATCACACAGCGGAACTCTCAATGAAAACACCAATGTCGGTGTCAAAACCGGTGGATCTTGGGTGGGGGGTCCCGAACTGTGCGTCTAGGCCGGATGGTAACAGAAGACAGGGGACACTTTGTTTTACCCAGGTTCGGGCCCTCTCGATGGAGGTAATACCCTACTCCTGCTTGATTAATATTGATGATATGGGTAGTACAAGAGTAGATCTACCACGAGATCAAGGAGGCTAAACCCTAGAAGCTAGCCTATGGTATGATTGTTGTGTATGGAGTTGATTGCCTACGGACTACAACCCTCCAGTTTATATAGACACCGGATAGGGTTAGGGTTACACAAAGTCGGTTACAATGGTAGGAGATCTTGAATATCCGCATCGCCAAGCTTGCCTTCCATGCCAAGGAAAGTCCCATCCGGACACGGGATGAAGTCTTCAATCTTGTATCTTCATAGTCCAGGAGTCCGGCTGAAGGTATAGTCCGGCTACCCGAACACCCCCTAATCCAGGACTCCCTCAATCAGAGTTTCTCTCAGAACATTGAAGGAGTTGAAGCAGTCACTCGTGTCTATCCTTTGGCTGGCACTACACGTGCACCACATCCTGCTCTCACTGAAGCCACTGATAGTACAACTGCTCCACGACCCAAGAAGCGCACTCGTGTTCTCAACGACCGAGAGCTTCTTGTGGCTCTTCATCAGAAACAGGATAGGCATCATGACTGGCTGAAGTGTCAGATGCAAAGCCTCTTGGTGGATGTTAATCGCATTCGCAATCTTGCCACCAAGAATGCTTTTGTTGCCCATGAAACCTCTCGCCGCACATGGAAAGGGCTGACGTTGATGTGTTCTGAAGATGATCTTCAAGAGGATGGCTTCACTGAGCGTTTCAAGTTTGACTCCACACCTCCTCGAAGGGCAGTGCTGCGATGAACTCCATCCCTTGAAGACTCTGAGTTCTCTTCCTCTGCTGCAACTGTGAATGCCAGAGTGATCGAGGATGAAGACAATGCTACTTCACCGCCACCTCCTTCAGCATGCTTCGACTCTGCTGCAAGCTCTTCTGCACCGCCAAAGACCACCAACGACCCTGCTGCTTCACCTACTCCTCATGGGAACGAGTAGATGCTCTATGTCTTCAAACCTTTTTGGTCCTTACTGACAAAAGGGGGAGAAGCATATGAGGTTGATAGTCTTCAAGCGGGTCCATATGGGCGGGTGCTTTATATTTTGCTTCGTGCTTACAACTCTCGTTTTGCTACATTTGGTTCTTTGAATTGTAACACTTAAACTCGATGGTCGTCTGCTACTTATCTGCCACCTTGTTTTGCGATGATAAATTCCGCATGTGCGACGATAAATTCCGCACTTAGATCATTCTGCAGACGTCCATTTTCCATTATGCATGTCATTATCTTCATATACTTTCACATGCATAGTGGACTGTCATCATAAGTTGAAGTGGATCTCCACAAGTACAACCTGCCATGTGCATTTGCATTCCAAAAACAAATTACTTATATGCACATCTTTAGGGGGAGCCCTTGCAACTTATGAAGACAATTCCTTATCCTTTACAATTTCACAGATTATATTCCCCATTGAAAACTTCAACTAGTTTGTCATCAATCACCAAAAAGGGGGAGATTGTAAGTGCATCTAGTGCCACCCCTAGTTGGTTTTGGAGTATTGACGACAAACCTAGTTGAGGGACTAATGTGTTTGTGAGAATTGCAGGATAACACAGGTAGAAGTCCCTCATTGATTCGGTTTTCCTACCAGAGATGACCCCTAAAAATGTATGAAGACATTGAAGTCAAAGGTGGTATATGAAAGTATTCACATTGAAGACTATGACAAGAGAAGACACCACATGAAGCCTATGAAGGTCGAAGACTTAGATCTTTCATAGTTCTCCTTCTTTTGTGTTGAGTCATAGGAACCACCGTACTGTTAAGTGGGGTCCAAGAGAACCAATCAGAATGGCTGAAGTGATGCCTAACCAAAACCTATGTCTTCGAGTGAAGACTATGAGAGCGAATCTTGTCTAGATTCGGACAAGTCAGCTTTGCTTGCAGCCCAAGTAAAGTTGCCGTGTGAGTTTGAAATCTGACCGTTGGAACACGTGTCAGTTCCTTAGTGACCCAGGGTCATTTCGGACAAATCAGGTCGGGTTGCCAAGTGGCTATAAATAGCTCACCCCCTACAACCATAAACGGTTGGCTGCTTAGATTCAGAGTGCGGCTTTTGTTGTTTGAGAGCAACCCACCTCGAAGCCTTTGAGAGAGAATTCCTTGCGAGGATAAAGCCCTAACCACCCAAAGCCAAAGAGAATTAGGCATCACTTAAGTCTTCTTGTCTGTGTGATCTGAAGACTTATTACACTTGAGGACTGTGCATCCTCCAGCCGGTTAGGCGTCGCGTTCTGAGCATCCAAGAGACATTGTGGATTGTCGGTGAACGAAGTCTGTGAAGGTTTGGGAGTCTACCTTGAAGACTTACCAGAGTGATTGGGCGAGGTCTGTGTGACCTTAGCTCAAGGGGAATACGATGAGGACTGGGTGTCCTGAGCTGCGTGTTCAGGACTGGGTGTCCGGGACTGTGTGTCCTAAGGATTAAATACCTAGCCGCCCTAACCCTACGTACAGTTGGCACAGCAACTGGAACTGGTCCAACAAATCATTGTCTTCAGTGAGTCACTGGTTTCATCTTCCCTTCCCTTTACTTACTGTTACTCCTTGTGAAGTTATTGTATGTTCGTACTATCTTTTGTCTTCACTGAGTAACTGTGTGTTCTGTGTGGCTTCACAATATCTTCCTACCTGATCCTTACTACACTGCTGCTATTAGTCATTGTGCTTTCACTCTATTGAATACTTGACTATGGCTTGCCTAGTGTAGTCTACCTTCCGCTGCAGGGTAATAGGTTTATTTCTATCGTTTGTCTTTATAACTTCCACGTTTTGAAGACTTACATAAAAATCGCCTATTCACCCCCCCCCCCTCTAGTCGATATAACGCACTTTCAATATTGCCATGCAACTTTCCACTGTTCCATTTATTATGACACGCTCCATCAATGTCATATTGCTTTGCATGGTCATGTAGTTGACATCGTATTTGTGGCAAAGCCACCGTTCATAATTTTCCATACATGTCACTGTTGATTCATTGCACATCCCGGTACACCGCCGGAGGAATTTACATAGAGTCATATTTTGTTCTAAGTATCGAGTTTTAATTCTTGAGTTGTAACTTGTAAGTAAATAAAAGTGTGATGATTTTCATTATTAGAGCATTTCCCCATGTGAGGAAAGGATGATGGAGACTATGATTCCCCCACAAGTCGGGATGGGATTCCGGATGAAAAAAAAGAGGCCATAAAAAAGAGACAAAAAGGCCCAAATAAAAAAATGAGAGAAAAAGAGAGAAGGGGCAATGCTACTATCCTTGTTCCACACTTGTGCTTCAAAGTAGCACCATGATCTTCATGATAGAGAGTCTCCTATTTTGTCACTTTCATATACTAGTGGGAATTTTTCATTATAGAACTTGGCTTGTATATTCCAATGATGGGCTTCCTCAAAATGCCTAGGTCTTCGTGAGCAAGCGAGTTGGATGCACACCCACTTAGTTTCTTTTGTTGAGCTTTCATACACTTATAGCTCTAGTGCATCTGTTGCATGGCAATCCCTACTCACTCACATTGATATCAATTGATGGGCATCTCCATAGCCCGTTGATACACCTAGTTAATGTGAGACTATCTTGTCCTTTTTGTCTTCTCCACAACCACCATTCTATTCCACCTATAGTGCATGTCCATGACTCATGGTCATGTATTGCATGAAGATTGAAAAGGTTTGAGAACATCAAAAGTATGAAACAATTGCTTGGCTTGTCATCGGGGTTGTGCATGATTTAAATATTTTGTGTGATGAGGATAGAGCATAGCCAGACTATATGATTTTGTAGGGATAACTTTCTTTGGCCATGTTATTTTGAGAAGACATGATTGCTTTAATAGTATGCTTGAAGTATTATTATTCTTATGTCAATATTAAACTTTTGTCTTGAATCTTTCAGATCTGAATATTCATGCCACAATAAAGAAAATTACATTGAAAATTATGTTAGGTAGCATTACACATCAAAAATTCTATTTTTATCATTTACCTACTCGAGGACGAGCAGGAATTAAGCTTGGGGATGCTTGATACGTCTCCAACGTATCTACATTTTTTGATTGTTCCATGCTATTATATTATCTGTTTTGGATGTTTAATGGGCTTTAATATGCACTTTTAAATTATTTTTGGGACTAACCTATTAACCGGAGGCCCAGTGCCAGTTGCTGTTTTTTTGCCTATTTCAATATTTTGTAGAAAAGGAATATTAAATGGAATCCAAACGAAATGAAACCTTCGCGAGGATCTTTTTTGGAACAAACGCAATCCAGGAGACTTGGAGTGGAGGTCAAGGAAGCAACGAGGCGGCCATGAGGTAGGGCGGCACACCCAGGGGGTAGGCGCGCCCCCACCCTCATGGGCCCCTCGTAGCTCCACCGACCTACTTCTTTCGCCTATATATACTCTTATACCCTGAAAACATCCAGGGGAGCCACGAAACCAGTTTTCCACCGCCGCAACCTTCTGTACCCATGAGATCCCATCTGGGGATCTTTTCCGGCGATCTGCCGGAGGGGAATTCAATCACAGAGGGTTTCTACATCAACACCATATCCTCTCCGATGATGTGTGAGTAGTTTACCACAGACCTTCGGGTCCATAGTTATTAGCTAGATGGCTTTTTCTCTCTCCTTGGTTCTCAATACAAAGTTCTCATTGACGTTCTTGGAGTGTGTTTGCCGAGATCCGATGAATTGTGGGTTTATGATCAAGATTATCTATGAACAATATTTGATTCTTCTCTGAATTCTTATATGCATGATTTGATATCTTTGCAAGTCTCTTCGAATTTTTGGTTTAGTTTGGCCTACTAGATTGATCTTTATTGCAATGGGAGAAGTGCTTAGCTTTGGGTTCAATCTTGCAGTGCTCGATCCCAGTGACAGAAAGGGAACTGACACGTATTGTATTGTTTCCATCGAGGATAAAAAGATGGGGATTATTTCATATTGCTTGAGTTTATCCCTCTACATCATGTCATCTTGCCTAATGTGTTACTCTATTCTTATGAACTTAATACTCTAGATGCATGCTGGATAGCGGTCGATGTGTGGAGTAATAGTAGTAGATGCAGAATCGTTTCGGTCTACTTGATACGGACATGATGCCTATGTTCATGATCATGCCTAGATATTCTCATAACTATGCTTTTTTCTATCAATTGCTCGGCAGTAATTTGTTCACCCACCGTAATATATGCTATCTTGAGAGAAGCCACTAGTGAAACCTATGGCCCCCGGGTCTACTTTACATCATATAAGTTTCCGATCTACAATTCTAGTTTACTATTTATTTTATTTTGCAATCTTTACTTCTCAATCTATACAACAAAAATACCAAAAATATTTATCTTATTATCTTTATCAGATCTCACTTTCGTTAGTGACCGTGAAGGGATTAACAACCCCTTTATCGTGTTGGTTACAAGGTTCTTGATTATTTGTGCGGGTACTAGGCGATTTGCATTTAGTCTCCTACTGGATTTATAGCTTGGTTCTCAAAAACTAAGGGAAATACTAATGCTAGTTTGCTGCATCACCCTTTCCTCTTCAAGGGAAAACCAATGCATGCTCAAGAGGTAGCACATGTTTTGTCTGTTTTCTGAATTTCCTGTGCAATAAAAAATGACCCAAAAATGAAAGATCTCAGAATGCTCTGAAAATGTAATATGATTTTTTGAATATTTAATAATTTTTGTGCAAATAATATCAGAGGGAGGTGCACCAGGTGGGCACAACCCACCTGGGCGCTCAGGACCCCTAGGCGCGCCCTGGTGGGTTGTGGTCCCCATGTGGCCCTCCTCACTTATCCCTTCACACCACATCACCACTTACCTCCAAAAAAATAACCATTGCTCTCTCTCCCGTGTTCTTGCCCTCAAACACGCGGATTTTGATATCTTTGCTCGAAGCTCCGTTTCTGAAACTGTTTCGGGGGATTGTTGCTTGGTATGTAACTCCACTATTTGTCCAATTAGTTTTTGTTTTAGTGGGTTATATTTTGAATAATTAGCTACTCTTGGTGCAGCTGTAGATGATCTTGCATGTTGAATTCTTAGAGTTCTAAGTAGTTTGAATGCTTTCTGTGACCTCTATGTATCCCTATGAGTTGTTGCTATCAATCTTATAAAGTTTTGTTGATAAATTTTTGTCACCCAAAAATTTTCAAAAAATTGTACGGGAACATGATGAACCTATTTGGAAGGAGTTCTTTGAGGAGGAGATCCTCGGAGGCATCTTCTAGTAACAACTCCGCTCGCCCGTCTTATGTTGAACCAAGTGAAAGTTCCATTCGAGATGCAGCCACCAAAACATGCTTATGTTCTTGCGATGATTATATAATGCGTGTGGGCATTAAGGAGGAATTTGAGCAATATGTTCACAATGCCGGTCTCGGTCCCTACATTTCATATAAGTGCGAGCAACGCCACACTCTTACCGAATCATTTGTCAAAGGATTTAAATTCCATCCCCGTGAGTCTAGGGTGTCATTTAAGCTTTATGAAAATCCATTTACCATCTCACTAGAGAGTTTTTCTCACCACTGCAAACTCCCATTTTGGGGTTCGCTTGACGAACCGCCAAGGGCTGAGTTCCAATCATTCTTGACTAATCTTTGCTACGGTGAGACGAGGGGAGTGACACAAGGTAGAATAAAGAGCATTCATTTTCCCATAATTCAGTACTATGCATTATTTAATGGGAAATGTATAGTAGGCAAGCAAGACTGTAGTACGCTTTATGCTCCAAACTCGAGCCTCATACGCACCGCTCTCACTGGTGAAAGGAGTTATAACCTTGGAGCGATTGTTGCACGCAGACTGCAGCATAACGCTAATAGTGGCTATTTCTATGGTGGAATATATGCCATGCGTTTAGCATGAGGGTTGGGTGTTTCACCTTTACCATTTGACCCTATCCTACCCACGCAGTATTTAGACTTTGATGATTTAAAAAGTCATAAGATCCTCAAAGGAAAAATTCATAACTTCACTTACGATCTGTTGTTTAACCAAACATCTGTTGTGCACACATATTTGCTTGCGCCTGCTCTTCTTGACAGCAAAGGAAGATATTTTGTTCTTGAGAGCGAGGCCCGAGCTCACAACGTGGTCGTGGAGGCAGCACGGCAGTCTGAGGCATCCGCACCGAGAGCCTCTAAGAGCTACCACGCCGACTACTATCCAAGGTTCTGATTGATTATCAAGTTAGGCCAAAAGCCTAAGCTTGGGGGGAGTATGTGTTTCTAACCGATATTACATTCATGATCACTTATTTCATCTGTCGGTGTTCACACTTTTTCATTGTATCATCCATGCTTAATTTTATTTTCTCTCTTTCTACTTGTGTGTTTGAAAAACTTGAGAAAAACCAAAAAAATAGTTGTAGTTAGTTTACCTTCTATGCATGCTTAGTTGTAATATTAAAAAGAAAACCCAAAAGGATTTCCTTGTTCTTCTTTCGCTTGTTGGGAGCTTTCCCGTGTATATAGTTTTCTCATTTTTGCTTTTTCCCTTTTATTTTCTTGTTTAAAAAAACCAAAAACTCCAAAAATATTTCAGTGTGTTTCTCTGAATTTCTTTTCCTTTTATTTGAGTCGTACTGAGGAGAAGACCATGATGAAAATGTTGAGTGGCTCTCATTTGAATAATTGTTGATCTAATAAAGAGCCCATTTTACCTTGTCTTCTCCTGTTGAATAAAATGTTTTACAGATTCCAGCTTAGCCCACGGCACTCTTGCACTATTATTATTTTCATATCGTTCGGTCATGCAAGTGAAAGGCAATAATGAGGATATTCGATGAACTAGCCATGGCAGAGAGAAACAAGTATGAACTTGACTTGTTCTGTTTGTGTAAATATGTTTAACCTAGTATCCATGATTCGGCCCATTATGATTAAACATGTTTGCAATGACAATTAGATATTATAGTTTCTCATGCTATGCATAAGTAGCTATGAGTGGATAATGATTTATCTTGGATATCAACATTACGTTAAAATGATTGTGATGTAGTATGATGATATGGTATCCTCCTTTGAATGTTCGGGTGGCTTGACTTGGCACATGTTCATGCATGTAGTTGAATTAAAACCAACATAGCCTCTATGATATTTATGTTCATGGTGTTCATATCCTACTCATGCTAGTGTCTAATCTTACTTATGCATAATGCATGTTCATGACCATTGTTGCTCTCTAGTTGGCTGCTTCTCAACCTATTTGGTAGCCTTCGCCCATACTAAGTGGGAATTCTTCTTGTACATCAAAAAACCTTGAACCCAAAGTTATTCCAGATGAGTCCACCATACCTACATGTGGTATTACCCTACCGTCCTAAGTAAATTTGCATGTGACACCTCTAAAAACTTCTAATAAATATCCTTTTTGTGTGCCTGGATCGTTCATGGAACGACAGGAGGTGGTCGGTATCTTCCATGCTAAGCGGGTTATTCTCAGGTCGAGTGTTTATTCACTCGCCATTGCACGAGAAAAGGGCGGTAATAGGGATGCCCAATCCCAAACTGCAAACAGAAAAAGCTTACAAATAATCAAACAGAAACTCCCAATGAAGTCAAAACCTTTACTTTTGTCGCTTGGGAACCGCCACTAGCGTGTTTAGCATGGAAGATATTGATAACTGATAGTCGTGAAGTAAATGAGAAGGGTGCATGTCTCAAAATATCATTTACTTCTATTTAAAAACTTGAGCTCTGGCACCTCTACAAATCACTGCTTCCCTCTGCGAAGGGACTATCTATTTAATTTTATGTTGTGCCATCACCTTCTAAAATAAGTGCCAGAACATGAGAGCGCTGCTATCATGCTTATGCATTGTGTGTAGCTAATGTTGGGTGCATCATGACTGGATCTTTTCTACCATGAATTACAATGTTTAGTCGCTGCTTGAACTTTGGAGGTGCTCTGCATTTATGTTTTGCGGTCTCAGAAAGGGCTAGCGAGATACCACTATTGTCATATTATATCATGGTTGTTTTGACAACGTGTTGCCGTTTGAGATATTTTATTATTGCTCGCTAGCTAGCTGATTATGGTATTGATATGGGTTAATATAATCTTTAAGAGTTACTGTCGGCATGGTTAGTTATAATGTTGGCTGAAAACCTAGGTCATGTTTAAGCTTATTTATACAAACAAGAGCAAAAGAGTCCGTAAAAGTTTTTCTGTTTCACTTTCAGTTTATCAACTGAATTGCTTGAGGACAAGCAAAGGTTTAAGCTTGGGGGGGTTGATACGTCTCCAACGTATCTACTTTTCCTAACACTTTTCCTCTTGTTTTGGGCTCTAATTTGCATGATTTGAATGAAACTAACCCCGGACTGACGTTGTTTTCAGCAGAACTACCATGGTGTTGTTTTTTTGCAGAAATAAAAGTTCTCGGAATGGAACAAAACTTTGCGAGTATTTTTTATACAATAAATAAGAACTTCTAGAGCCAAGATCCACCAGAGGGGGGCACCTGGGTGGGCACAACCCACCAGGGCGCGCCCCCCTCCTGCCGCGCCCAGGTGGGTTGTCCCCACCTCGTGGCCCCGCAGACCCTGAAACCGACGCTATAAAATTCTATTTTTCAAGAAAAAATCAGGGAGAAAGAATTATAACGATCCACGAGACGGAGCCGCCGTCACCTCATGTTCTTCATCGGGAGGCCAGATCTGGAGTCCGTTTGGGGCTCCGGAGAAGGGGATCTTCATTCTTCGTCATCACCAACCCTTCTCCATCGCCAATTCCATGATGCTCCTCACCGGAAGTGAGTAATTCCTTCGTAGGCTCGCTGGTCGGTGAGGAGTTGGATGAGATTCATCGTGTAATCGAGTTAGTTTTGTTAGGGCATGATCCCTAGTATCCACTATGTTCTAAGATTGATGTTGCTATGACTTTGCCATGCTTAATGCTTGTCACTTTGGGCCCCAGTGCCATGATTTCAGACCTGAATCATTTATGTTATCACCATTATATCCATGTTCTAGATCCGATCTTGCAAGTTATAGTCACCTACTACGTGTTATGATCCGGCAACCTCGGAATGACAATAGCCGGGACCACTCCCGGTGATGACCGTAGTTTGAGGAGTTCATGTATTCACCGTCTGCTAATGATTTGTTCTGGTTCTCTATTAAAAGGAGGCTTTAATATCCCTTAGTTTCCAATAGGACCCCGCTTCCCCAGGAGGGTAGGACAAAAGATGTCATGCAAGTTCTTTCCGTAAGCACATATGACTATTTATGGAATACATGCCTACATTATATTGATGAATTGGAGCTAGTGCTGTATCGCCCTAGGTTATAGCTGTCTCATGATGAATATCATCCAACAAGTCACTGATCCAATGCCTACGAATTTATCTTATATTGATCTTGCTAAGTTACTACTGCCGCTGTTACTGTTACACTTGTTACAAAACTACTGCTATCACTGTTACCGTTACTGTTACTGCTGTCACTATTATCAAAACTATCATATTACTTTGCTAATGATCATGTTGCTGCAGATAATTAATCCTCGGGTGTGGTTGAATTGACAACTCAGTTGCTAATACCTTCAAATATTCTTTGGCTCCTCCTATGTCGAATCTATAAAATTGGGTTGAATGCTCTACCCTCGAAAACTATTGCGATCCCCTATACTTGTGGGTTATCACACATCTCGAAGGATAGGGCACCACCAAAATTGCATTTAACATCGCCTAGGGGTGGAGCAATCCACCTGGCTTGAGACCTCCTCATATGAATTCGATGCAATTCTTCCCCCTTTTCTTCTATCTCCTTTAGTTCTTGCATATAATTCATGATGAAACCGCAAATTGCAAAAGGCCTTTGGTAGAGTGATTCATGGATTACATCTCGCTTCGCCTTCCAGATTCACATCATTACAATTAACTTGATGTACTATTGTTCATAAAGAGCTTCATCCATCTTAAACAACCAGCTTTTTTGCCCTTGGCTCGATAAGCCGAGGGACTTGTTCATACAATTTTTCATCTACTAAAATCGATGCACATCTTGCCACTATGCACCCTAATATCGAGTGTCTTCAAGAATCCTCCTTGCACTGACATAGTGAGCACACATTTGTAACCACCATTTTTTATGATGCCTTACATCCTCAATGGGCATACTTTGTCTTACTAATCTCTATGCAAATATCTTCACCTTAGATGGTATTTCTTTTGACAGAAAGACTGTAAGGGGGGGCCCTACAGTATAATATATTGGTGCAACAAACCCAAATTACAAGTACCATACCTTGAACCCGGGTGGATGGGAAGGCATCAACCCCTTCCCACCACTAGGTTATGCCTTAGTTTGCACCTTAGATGGTATTTTGTGGCACCACATCTTAGCCCATGCCTTCTCCTTAATGATCGAAGCTATATTTTTGGATTGTCTATCTAGCCAAGCCTCTCCACGCTTCTTCATATGGATCAACATACAATAGGCTGACCTGACCGAAAAAACACCCGAGCTCTCCATATTTGAAGCCCAAAAGTCCTCCATATTTGGCATTGGTAGAGGGACTTTCAACACATAATCAGAATCCATTAGTGACACACACTCAATGACATGTTCGTTGCAAGCCCGAGACACCAGATTCATTAGTCGCTCACAATCTCCGAACCGTTGTTCACCAATGGTTCTATTGGTCTCACCATGTTTAGCCTTGGGAACTAGTTGTCACTCCAAATGTTCGTTTTCTGGCCATTACCAATCCTCTTGATAGTCCCCTGCTTCAAAGCCTCTCAGCCCTCAAAGATCAAGTGCCAAATTTCTGAAGGTGAAGAGCCCAATGACACATAAAGGAACTCTCCATTAGGAAAATACAAAGCCATCAAAATCCATGCATCAGAGTGTGTCGGGATTTTGCAACTGAAAGTGCGTTATATCAACTAGAGGGGGGTGAATAGGCGATTTTTATGAAAGTCTTCAAAATGTGGAAGTTATGAAGACAAATGATAGAAATAAACCTATTACCCTGCAACGGAAAGTAGACTACACTAGGCAAGCCATAGTCAAGTATTCAATAGAGTGAAAGCACAATGACTAATAGCAGCAATGTAGTAAGGATCAGGTAGGAAGATATTGTCAAGCCATAGACAATTCCAGGATATTTAGCTCACACCGTAACTTGCAAAATCTCTTCTCATCCAAGGGCTTGGTGAAGATATCTGCCAATTGCTCTTCAGTGTTGACGTGTATGATATCAATATCTTCCTTCACAACATGATCTCTGAGAAAGTGATGACGAATTTCAATGTGCTTTGTCTTCGAGTGCTGAACTGGGTTGTTGGCAATCTTGATGGCGCTTTCGTTGTCGCAGTAGAGTAGCACTTGCTTCAGATGAATGCCATAGTCCTTGAGTGTTTGCTTCATCCACAGAAGCTGAGCGCAGCAAGATCCAGCAGCAATGTATTCAGATTCCGCAATGGAGAGAGATACACAGTTCTGCTTCTTTGAAGACCAACATACAAGTGATCATCCCAGAAAGTGACATGTCCCCGATGTAGACTTGCGATCAACTTTGTCACCAACATAATCAGCATCCGAGAATCCAACCAGATCAAACTCTGAGCCCTTTGGATACCATAATCCTAGAGTTGGGGTGTGAGCCAAATATCAAAGAATTCGCTTCACAGCTAAGTGATGCGACTCCTTTGGTGCTGCTTGAAATCGAGCACACATGCAAACACTAAGCATAATATCTGGCCTAGATGCACATAGATAAAGTAAAGAACCAATCATGGAGTGGTATACCTTTTGATCGAACTCTTTACATTGTCGTCGGGACCCAGATGATGTTTGGCTGGCATTGGTGTCGTGAAGCCTTTGCAGTCTTGCATACCAAACTTCTTCAGGCAATCTTTGAGATACTTCTCTTGAGATATGAAGATGCCGTTGCGTTGTTGTCGTATTTGAAGACCGAGGAAGAACTTCAGCTCTCCCATCATGGACATCTGATATTGCTCTTGCATCATATATCCAAACTCTTCACTGTACTTCTGATTGGTGCAGCCGAAGATAATGTCATCCACATATATTTGGCACACAAACAGTTCACCATCATATGTCTTCGTGAAGAGAGTGGGGTCTAGGGAACCAGGTATGAAGCCTTTGCTCTTCAGAAGTATTTGAGTGTGTCATACCAGGCCCGAGGGGCTTGTTTGAGGCCATACAGTGCCTTGTTGAGCTTGTATACCATGTCAGGATGTTTTGGATCTTCAAAGCCAGGCGGTTGTGCAACATACACTTCTTCTTCAATCTTGCCATTGAGAAAAGCACTCTTCACATCCATTTGATATAGAAGTATGTTATGATGATTTGCATAGGCCAGCAGTATGCGTATGGCTTCAAGTCTAGCCACAGGAGCAAATGTTTCATCGAAGTCAATGCCTTCCACTTGAGTATATCCTTGAGCAACGAGACGAGCTTTGTTTCTGACAACTTGACCATGCTCATCTTGCTTGTTGCGGTATATCCATTTGGTGCCTATTATATTGTGCTTCCGTGGATCAGGACGCTTAACCTAGTTCCCATACATTATTCAGCTCAAACTGTTGAAGCTCTTCTTGCATAGCTTGAATCCATTCAGGTTCCATGAAGGCTTCTTCAACTTTCTTGGGTTCTGTTATTGAGACGAATGCGAAGTGCCCACAGAAATTTGCTAGCTGAGTTGCCCTTGAACGAGTGAGTGGACCGGGTGCATTGATGCTATCAATTATTCTTTCAATCTGCACTTCATTGGCAATGCGAGGATGTACAGGGCGAAGATTTTGCTCTTGCTGATCATTGTCGTTGTTAGAAGGAATGTCTTCAGGCTGAGCATTGTCTTCATGTTGATCAGGTGCTGAGATGATAAGTTCTTCTTCAGGATGAGCTTCAGAAGGTATAATTTCTCCAGTTCCCATTAGCTTGATTGATTCACTGGATGGAACTTCATCTAGCACATTTGGCAGTTGCTCTCTTTGTGAACCGTTGGTCTCATCGAACCGCACATCCACTGTTTCAACCACTTTGTAATGAAAGAGATTGAAGACTCTGTAGGAGTGCGAATCCTTTCCATATCCAAGCATAAAACCCTCATGTGCTTTTGGTGCAAACTTTGAGGTGTGATGTGGGTCCTTGATCCAGCACCTGGCCAAATACTCTGAAGTAACTGACATTTGGCTTCTTGCCAGTAAGGAGCTCATAAGATGTCTTGTTCAGAAGCTTGTGAAGATAAACACGATTGATTGTATGGCATGCAGTATCAATGGCTTCAGGCCAGAATTTTCTTGGAGTCTTGTATTCATCTAGCATCGTTCTGGCCATCTCAATGAGTGTTCTGTTCTTGCGTTCGACGACGCCATTCTGCTGTGGCGTGTACGGGGCCGAGAATTCATGTGTGATGCCCAAGGTATCAAGATATGTATCAAGGCCAGTGTTCTTGAATTCAGTGCCATTGTCACTTCTGATGTGCTTTATCTTGGCGCCATAATTGTTCATAGGCTCGATTGGCGAAGCGTCTGAAGACATCCTGCACTTCAGTCTTGTAAAGGATTATGTGCACCCAAGTATATCTAGAATAATCATCAACAATAACAAAGCCATAGAGGCAAGCAGTAGTAGTAAGAGTTGAGTAATGAGTGGGACCGAAAAGATCCATGTGAAGCAGTTCGAAGGGTCGAGTAGTGGTCATGATTGTCTTCGAGGGATGTTTGGCCCTCGTCATCTTTCCTGCCTCACAGGCACCGCATAAGTGATCTTTCTTGAACTTGACGCCCTCGATGCCTATGACATGCTTCTTCTTTGCCAGGGTGTGGAGGTTCCTCATGCCAGCATGCCCAAGCCTCCGATGCCAGAGCCAGCATTCTGAATCTTTTACTAGAAGACATACGGCAAGCTGTGGTCCTGCTGAGAATTCTACCACGTACAAATCATCTTTTCGATACCCTTCAAATACTAGAGACTTGTCAGATTCCATTAGAACAATGCAACGATATTTTCCAAATATTACGATCATGTTTAAATCGCAAAGCATTGAGACAGACATTAAGTTGAAGCCAAGGGATTCAACAAGCATGACTTTATCCATGTGTTGATCCCTTGAGATTGCAACTCTACCTAGACCCAATACCTTACTTTTACCAGTGTCAGCAAATGTGATGTGGCTCTTGTCGGATGGACGTAAGGTTGAGTCCATAAGAAGGCTACTTTTGCCAGTCATGTGATTTGTACACCCACTATCAATAATCCATTCTGAAGACGCTGGTGTCGTACCCTACAGTGCAGTTAGGGGATAGGCTTCACCAAGAGCATTGTAAAGCAAAAACATTTGACGAACCAGTGGGTTATGAAAGCTTAGATCCAGATTAGGACTAATAGGGAGAGTAGCAAGCGATTCAGGAACGAAGTACATAGTAAGACCATTCAGGAATTTTATCTTGCGCCCTACAAGATGTTTAAGGTCCCCAACAATAGCGTCAGATGATTTTGGTTTTCTGCTGGAGACCTTTCCCTGCAAAAGAGAGTTAAGCTTTCTTAGCCACCCACATCTTTAAGGGTGGCTTAGAAGCAATAAGTCTAAGTGCAGCATCTGAGAACTTTGGCTTGGAGCCCTAGCAAACAGTCTTGCAGGCGGACAATAGTACTCATAAGAATAAGCAGAATAGTTCTTGGTCTTATGAACATGGCGGTTTGATGAACCGCTCTCATATTCATATGCATGAGTATGGTTTCCCTGCACAACATTTGCGTTAGTGCGACTCAGGTGAGTCCTCTGTCTGTATGAAGCCTTTGGACTGTATGAAGCCTTTGGTCTGAGGTTTGTCTTCTTCATGTGAGGTGTCATGATGACATTCACAGGAAGATTCTCCAGACACCTTTTCGGAACCCAGATTTTCTTCATAGGCGGTCCATTCCTGCAGTTAGTACCAATGTACCTGGCAAACACTTCACCATTCTGATTCTTAAACAGTTTATAGTTTGCATCAAGGGATTCATCAATGATAATGGGGTTAGCACAAGTGAAGCCAGATAGATTGGATGGATCTGCTGAAGGTTTCTTTGCAGCAACCCACGTGGTTTTGGGGTACTGCTCAGGTTTCCAGTAAGAGCCATCAGCATTCATTTTCCTTACGAACCCAACACCCTCTTTCCTCGGGTTTCGGTTCAGAATCTGCTTTTTGAGGACATCACATAGTGTCTGATGCCCTTTAAGACTTTTTGTACATCCCTGTTTCAAGCAATGTCTTCAACCTAGCATTCTCATCAGCAATAGCGGTGGTATCCTCGGCAGAGGGGTTAGTTACCACATCAACAGTTGAAGATATTGCAACAGCAGTAGCAGTAGAACATTCAGCAACAGAAGTAGCATTATCACGCTCAATGCATTTAAGACATGGTGGTTCAAATCCTTCCTGAGCGGGACTGATCTGTTTGGCGCGAAGTGACTCGTTTTCCTTTTGAAGATCTTCATGAGCCGCTCTCAATTTCTCAAGATCTTGCTTCCTTTGAAGATAATCATAGAAAAGCTTTTCATGAGTTGTTGATAGAGTTTCATGACGACTTTCAAGTTCCTGATACTTAACGTGAAGATTTTTTATGTCTTCAATTAAGGATTCAGATCGAGTCATTTCAGCACCTAACAGATCATCGCTTCTGTCTAACAGTTTTTGAATATGTTCCATAGCTTTCTATTGTTCAGTTGCAATTTTAGCAAGTGTTTTGTAGCTGGGTTTTGAACCACAATCAGAGTCATCGTCACTAGATGTTTGATAGTGAGTAGTGCGTGTGTTTACCTTGGCACCGCGTGCCATGAAGCAGTAGGTAGAAGCGGAGTAGTCCTTGTCATTTGCATCGGTGTCGGTGATGAAGTCATTGTCTTCAGTGTTGAAGATGGACTTGGCAACGTATGCTGTAGCCAGACTTGCGACGCCTGAATCGGACTCCTCCTCAGACTCCACCTCCGCCTCCTCAGAAGCGGACTCCTCCTCTGAATCCATTTCCTTGCCAACAAACGCACGTGCCTTGCCAGATGAGCTCTTCTTGTGTGATGAAGACTTTGAGGAAGACTTGGAAGAAGACTTTGAGTATTTCTTCTTCTTCTTCTTGTCGTCAGAGTCATATTCCTTGCTCTTCTTCTTCTTTTTGTTCTCATTGTCCCACTGTGGACACTCAGAGATGAAGTGGCCAGGTTTCTTGCACTTGTGACATGTTTTCTTCTTGTAGTCGTGAGCAGAAGCTTCATCATTCCTTGAGCTTGATCGGGAAGACTTTCTGAAACCTTTCTTCTTGGTGAATTTTTGGAACTTCTTCACAAGCATAGCAAGTTCCCTTCCAATGTCTTCAGGATCATCCGAACTGCTGTCAGATTCTTCTTCAGATGAGGAGACAGCTTTTGCCTTCAAGGCACGAGTTCGCCCATAGTTTGGACCGTAGATATCTCTTTTCTCAGAAAGCTGAAACTCATGTGTGTTGAGCCTCTCAAGTATGTCAGACGGATCGAGTGTCTTGAAATCAGGACGTTCTTGAATCATCAGGGCTAGGGTGTCAAACGAACTATCAAGTGATCTCAGTAGTGTCTTGACGACTTCATGTTTGGTGATCTCAGTAGCGCCAAGGGCTTGAAGCTCATTTGTGATGTCAGTGAGTCGGTCAAATGTGAGCTGGACATTCTCATTGTCATTTCGCTTGAAGCGGTTGAAGAGGTTGCGAAGGACACTGATTCTCTGATCTCTCTGGGTTGAGACGCCTTCATTGACCTTGGAGAGCCAGTCCCAGACCAGCTTAGATGTTTTCAAAGCACTCACACGGCCATACTGTCCTTTGGTCAGATGACCACAGATGATATTCTTGGCAGTAGAGTCCAGTTGAACGAATTTCTTGACATCAGCAGCAGTGACACCTTCTCCAGCCTTGGGAACGCCGTTCTCGACGACATACCATAGGTCGACGTCAATGGCTTCAAGATGCATGCGCATCTTATTCTTCCAGTAGGGATATTCAGTTCCATCGAAGACGGGGCACGCAGCGGAGACTTTAATTATCCCTGCAGTCGACATAGCTAAAACTCCAGGTGGTTAAACCGAATCACACAGAACAAGGGAGCACCTTGCTCTGATACCAATTGAAAGTGCGTTATATCGACTAGAGGGGGGGGTGAATAGGCGATTTTTATGTAAGTCTTCAAAACGTGGAAGTTATAAAGACAAACGATAGAAATAAACCTATTACCCTGCAGCGGAAGGTAGACTACACTAGGCAAGCCATAGTCAAGTATTCAATAGAGTGAAAGCACAATGACTAATAGCAGCAGTGTAGTAAGGATCAGGTAGGAAGATATTGTGAAGCCACACAGAACACACAGTTACTCAGTGAAGACAAAAGATAGTACGAACATACAATAACTTCACAAGGAGTAACAGTAAGTAAAGGGAAGGGAAGATGAAACCAGTGACTCACTGAAGACAATGATTTGTTGGACCAGTTCCAGTTGCTGTGCCAACTGTACGTAGGGTTAGGGCGGCTAGGTATTTAATCCTTAGGACACACAGTCCCGGACACCCAGTCCTGAACACGCAGCTCAGGACACCCAGTCCTCATCGTATTCCCCTTGAGCTAAGGTCACACAGACCTCGCCCAATCACTCTGGTAAGTCTTCAAGGTAGACTCCCAAACCTTCACAGACTTCGTTCACCGACAATCCACAATGTCTCTTGGATGCTCAGAACGCGACGCCTAACCGGCTGGAGGATGCACAGTCCTCAAGTGTAATAAGTCTTCAGATCACACAGACAAGAAGACTTAAGTGATGCCTAATTCTCTTTGGCTTTGGGTGGTTAGGGCTTTATCCTCGCAAGGAATTCTCTCTCAAAGGCTTCGAGGTGGGTTGCTCTCAAACAACAAAAGCCGCACTCTGAATCTAAGCAGCCAACCGTTTATGGTTGTAGGGGGTGAGCTATTTATAGCCACTTGGCAACCCGACCTGATTTGTCCGAAATGACCCTGGGTCACTAAGGAACTGACACGTGTTCCAACGGTCAGATTTCAAACTCACACGGCAACTTTACTTGGGCTGCAAGCAAAGCTGACTTGTCCGAATCTAGACAAGATTCGCTCTCATAGTCTTCACTCGAAGACATAGGTTTTGGTTAGGCATCACTTCAGCCATTCTGATTGGTTCTCTTGGACCCCACTTAACAGTACGGTGGTTCCTATGACTCAACACAAAAGAAGGAGAACTATGAAAGATCTAAGTCTTCGACCTTCATAGGCTTCATGTGGTGTCTTCTCTTGTCATAGTCTTCAATGTGAATACTTTCATATACCACCTTTGACTTCAATGTCTTCATACATTTTTAGGGGTCATCTCTGGTAGGAAAACCGAATCAATGAGGGACTTCTACCTGTGTTATCCTGCAATTCTCACAAACACATTAGTCCCTCAACTAGGTTTGTCGTCAATACTCCAAAACCAACTAGGGGTGGCACTAGATGCACTTACAATCTCCCCCTTTTTGGTGATTGATGACAAACTAGTTGAAGTTTTCAATGGGGAATATAATCTGTGAAATTGTAAAGGATAAGGAATTGTCTTCATAAGTTGCAAGGGCTCCCCCTAAAGATGTGCATATAAGTAATTTGTTTTTGGAATGCAAATGCACATGGCAGGTTGTACTTGTGGAGATCCACTTCAACTTATGATGACAGTCCACTATGCATGTGAAAGTATATGAAGATAATGACATGCATAATGGAAAATGGACGTCTGCAGAATGATCTAAGTGCGGAATTTATCGTCGCACATGCGGAATTTATCATCGCAAAACAAGGTGGCAGATAAGTAGCAGACGACCATCGAGTTTAAGTGTTACAATTCAAAGAACCAAATGTAGCAAAACGAGAGTTGTAAGCACGAAGCAAAATATAAAGCACCCGCCCATATGGACCCGCTTGAAGACTATCAACCTCATATGCTTCTCCCCCTTTTGTCAGTAAGGACCAAAAAGGTTTGAAGACATAGAGCATCTACTCGTTCCCATGAGGAGTAGGTGAAGCAGCAGGGTCGTTGGTGGTCTTTGGCGGTGCAGAAGAGCTTGCAGCAGAGTCGAAGCATGCTGAAGGAGGTGGCGGTGAAGTAGCATTGTCTTCATCCTCGATCACTCTGGCATTCACAGTTGCAGCAGAGGAAGAGAACTCAGAGTCTTCAAGGGATGGAGTTCATCGCAGCACTGCCCTTCGAGGAGGTGTGGAGTCAAACTTGAAACGCTCAGTGAAGCCATCCTCTTGAAGATCATCTTCAGAACACATCAACGTCAGCCCTTTCCATGTGCGGCGAGAGGTTTCATGGGCAACAAAAGCATTCTTGGTGGCAAGATTGCGAATGCGATTAACATCCACCAAGAGGCTTTGCATCTGACACTTCAGCCAGTCATGATGCCTATCCTGTTTCTGATGAAGAGCCACAAGAAGCTCTCGGTCGTTGAGAACACGAGTGCGCTTCTTGGGTCGTGGAGCAGTTGTACTATCAGTGGCTTCAGTGAGAGCAGGATGTGGTGCACGTGTAGTGCCAGCCAAAGGATAGACACGAGTGACTGCTTCAACTCCTTCAATGTTCTGAGAGAAACTCTGATTGAGGGAGTCCTGGATTAGGGGGTGTTCGGGTAGCCGGACTATACCTTCAGCCGGACTCCTGGACTATGAAGATACAAGATTGAAGACTTCATCCCGTGTCCGGATGGGACTTTCCTTGGCATGGAAGGCAAGCTTGGCGATGCGGATATTCAAGATCTCCTACCATTGTAACCGACTTTGTGTAACCCTAACCCTATCCGGTGTCTATATAAACTGGAGGGTTGTAGTCCGTAGGCAATCAACTCCATACACAACAATCATACCATAGGCTAGCTTCTAGGGTTTAGCCTCCTTGATCTCGTGGTAGATCTACTCTTGTACTACCCATATCATCAATATTAATCAAGCAGGAGTAGGGTATTACCTCCATCGAGAGGGCCCGAACCTGGGTAAAACAAAGTGTCCCCTGTCTTCTGTTACCATCCGGCCTAGACGCACAGTTCGGGACCCCCCACCCAAGATCCACCGGTTTTGACACCGACATTGGTGTTTTCATTGAGAGTTCCGCTGTGTGATCGACAAAAGGATCGATGGCTCGCCTGCAGATTAACTGCGATTTTGGCATCTTCGTCACCAGCTCGACTGGTCACCTTGATTCGATCAAGAATTGCGCCCCATGTTCGGATCACCATGTCTGGACGAGGGCCTTCATCAAACATCAACTCCGATCTCTATCAAGATCATGGAGGAATCATCTATGGAGCTCGGGGGCTCAACGTCAACATTGCCCTCAAGCGACCGTGCTGTTTTTTTGGACAGCAAACTCGTATCTGCCACCACCACCTCCTCGAGTATCGCTTTGACGATCGCTTTGATGGAATTGTGCGGAATTGAGTCTACAACAATCCTGGAAAATTTCGTCGAGTTCCGATGGAGGAATCTCTGGCAATCCACGATATACTGGAGCCCTGTCAAATCTGGACGGGAATTTGGATGAGTTTAGGGCGTGGTGTCCAGCTTCTAGCTCGGACGTCCTTTGGAAGATCCAACCGTTGATCGGCTGTGGAATTCCTATATCTACCACCTCTCAAAATTTCGGCTCGATCCGACCGCCCAAACTCCAGGAACCTTCCGATTAGTGAATCACTTTTCGGATCTGTTTTCTGCGCGAAAATGAATCCGACCCGAGTTCATCTTTTTTATGAACAGGATTTCGGACATCCCTTTTGAAGGAAGTTTTGTATGAGGTGTTGTGTTTTGTTCCCGAACATATCCCACTAACTGTAAGATTTTTTGAACATGATCTTCAACATCATGCTGGTGTCAAACCAGTCCGACAATATTACTCCACGGCTGCCGACCTGCGCTAGACACGGCGTCACTTTGTTGAGCCGAGCTCAACTTCTTCGGATCATCACCTCGGCAAGCCGAACAAGAGCCCGGCACCGCGAAGGATCACCAACATCGCCACCCCACGGATTACACGGAGCGGGCATACCGG
Organism: Triticum urartu; assembly: GCF_003073215.2. NCBI lineage: Eukaryota > Viridiplantae > Streptophyta > Magnoliopsida > Poales > Poaceae > Triticum > Triticum urartu. The sequence goes on along the minus strand of NC_053028.1, from coordinate 171,010,402 downwards.
CATCGCCGCACGGTCGCTTCATCAAGCCGGCATCGACCACGTCACGACCTGCATCGACAGGGCCGCACTATTGCTTCATCAAGCTGGTGTCCATCACGCCGACCTACTTCGACATCTTGGCTGGACCGGGGGCTTCGCCATCTCTTCATCAACCTACTTCGGACACTTCGGCGTCACTAGCCGACCAGCTCCGTCACGTTAGCTGGGCCGAGGGCTTTGCTTCGGTGAGTCAACCTTTACCAGCATTGCCATGCCGTCGTTTTATCGCCCATCAGGCAATGGGTGTGCGGAGCGAGTCCCAATTTTGGGAATCACCCTCTTTCGGATTGCTACTACAAATAAACCAGGTCTATCAAATGGTGGCTGCATCAACGACAGTCGCATGGTGGTTCGGTCAGTTTCCGTACATAGTCCGGCGAACGCCGCACTTGGAGCTCGGACCGACCTGCGAATTCAGGATTTGCCACGCCTTTACCGCATCACGCCGACGCCCTGCATCGACTTGACTTCGGCGCCAGGCCATATTTCTTTCATTACTCGCTTTGCATAAATTATTTATTATGCAACGATTTTTTTAATTATTATTACTATTATCTCCGGTTTGCACTATTTTTTGTGCACAGGAAAATGATCCGGAGACTTCGGCGTCACTCTGCCGGTCTGCATTGATCGTGCTATGTCACCACTTCGGCGTGTCGAGCTCTCCGCTCCGCCACCTCGGGACCGGCTTGGGGGATGGAACCTTGCCCCGCATCAAGCTCGGACCGCGTCATCAACACCGAACACATTAACCAGCTAAGTCACTTTCATGCTCAAAGCTTTAATTTCTAACTTGTGTTCGGTTCGACCAAGCATTATACTTTTTTGGAAAAAAGTTGCTTGTAAATTTTTTTCGTTGTCCAAACTTTGTTTGTGACACACAAATTCAAGGACCCAATTCACTTGGGGGCTTCCTTTATGAAGCTTTTCCTCTTGCATGTGATTATACTTGTACGGCTTCGTTCCTTGTTCGTGTATTACGCCACAATATGCACCACATTGACTTAAGCGATTTGCAAGCTAGGTTGCCTGGCTCCTGTGCTTACCCCTACGTTCCCGATTGTTCGGCTAGGGAGTAAAGGGAGCACCTCTGCGATTGTCACGATCGGGTTGCCCGAGCCGGACCTCAGACTGGGTGAAGCCGAAAGCTAGCGCTCTTATAGTTATTCAATGATGGTCGGCACACAACGGAACTCATGAGTACAAAAAATCTATTGCACAAGTCTCATAATAACAATGAGCACCGAAGAAAGGTATCGGTGGGGGTACTATTTTCTTCGAAGATGCTTCTTACACTTCACGGTAATATAGCATAAGTTCCCTGAGCGCGCTTTGTCTGTTACAACCTTATGGCCCGATTGCCTGGTTATTGGAAACACCGTCGATATTCTCGACCGATGGAGTACATAATACTTTTTGGTCCTTGACCGAAGAGGGAGAAGCTGATGGTCGGTTAAGACGCGTTTAAAGTTCGGTTGAACATAGATATGATATAAGTACCTCGCTACATGCAATCATTTTTCTACCCAAGTCACTTGGGGGCTCTTAAGTTTATTTGAGCCGCTTTATAATAAGTGTTCTTCTTCTTCTTAGTCGTTACAAAGTTTTATTATTATTATTATTATTATTATTATTTTTTATTATTATTATTATTATTATTATTATTATTATTATTTATCACTCCTTTTTCGACACAAGTGTGCGGTCACTAGCCGGAGAGCCTAATTTCTCTCTCAAAGCCGCTAGAGTTTAGTTTGCTAAACTGGCCTGATGAGAAGTACTCTGCCCTCGGGATAGGAGGTTGAAGCCGTAGGCTGACCCGCTTGAAGTCTTGAGATAGGATGTATCATGTTAAAGCACGACAGAAGAACTTCCTTTTTCTAAGACCAATTTTCGGATTGGCACCGAACACTTGATATTGTTCGGACGTCATGTTTTTACTGATGTTTCTTAGTTTGCCAAGCTTTTTGGCACTTTTAAACTATTTGTGCTTTTCCAGCATTAGTCTCGCAGTGCAACGCCGGACACCTTTTAGGGATTCGGCAAAAACATTCTCAGATATTGCTATATATGCATCGGTTTCGAATTGTGTCTTCGGTCAATAGTTGGGTTGCCCGGCTCCTGCACTTGCTTCCTACGTTCCGTTTTGTTCGGCTAGGCGCGCAAAGGGAGAACCACTGCGATTGTGCTTCCAGCTCACATGGTTAAGCACCTCAGTGGAGAAAGCAGAAAACTGACTGTCACAATAAGCGTAAACTGGTCAGCGATCTGATGACTATGTTAAATAACAGGCCGTGCATAACATTGGCCGAAGTGTTTACGGCTTGACCCCGACTGTCGCCGAACACTACCGGGGGCTATTAACTGGCCTCCCAAACTAAATCCTCGATATTTTGCTCTTACATTAGAGCTGAGGTTTAATGATCATGCTTAGCACGACAACCCAAAGAAAGGAACCGATAGCGGGACTATTTTCTTTGGAAGACATTTCTACTGTTAAACAGTAATATAACATATCTCTCTGCGTACCTTTGTTTATAAAACCGTATGGCCAGATTGCCTTGTTTGTTGTAAATCTTTGCCCTCATAAAGGCTTTATAAAGTAGAACAAACACTCCTCGGCTACTAGCCAAAGAGGTGGAAGCCGATGGTCGGTCAACAAAGTTTTGTACAATGCGGATCTGAGCATTAATGACGTAAAGTACTTGGATACATAGAGTCATTACTCATAATTTGTGATTTTACTATGGATATTGATCCTTAATTCGGCCACCCGTGCCCGAATTAAGGCTCGGGGGCTACTGGGCTTCGGGCTTATTATTTACAAATATTAAAGGGGCACATCGATCCCCTGATCTGGTGTTGCCACCGGACCAGTGTCTCGGGGGCTACTGCATTGCTTGTCCAATGCAGAAAATTTTATGTGCAATATAGTTTCCGAGGAGATTTTGATCCTCAGGTTGGTCGGCCGCACCCAACCTGAGTCTCGAGGATTGAGCATGCCGCTTTTAGTGTCCCGAAGTATTCTGCCGAGCTTGGACTTGATCCTCGGGCCGATTTTGCAAATCAACCTGAGTCTCAGCGGCTACTGGAATCAGCGGTCTTACGTCATCCTTCGGGTGCATCTCGGGTTTTACACCGATGCACACCGTGAGGGCTACTGGCTATATTACTCGGCAGAGAATAAATTGCATCAATAAAAAAATATTCACAAAAATCGGCCCACATTCGAGGTGGTGCACCACCTCGTGCCGGGGTAGCTGATCCACGGGCACCTATGGGACCGGCGGACCGGGTCCCTTTCGGTTCGGCGGGGGCGGAGGTCGCGCAAAGAGCAGATCGAGGCGGAGCACGCGAGCGATTTACCCAGGTTCGGGCCGCACGGATGCGTAAAACCCTACTCCTGCTTTGTGGTTTGTATTGATTTCTAGCTCGGGAGCGCGGAGTGCTACAGTACACACCGGCGGCTGGCAGGACCAAGCGTGAGTGGATGAACTGGCTAACCCCCCCCTCGCTGCACTCGGGCCTCCTTTTATATGCTCAAGGGGTTACCGACATAGCAACGGGGGGCAAAAATGTAAAAGTGGTGGTTGGTACAGCTACCTGTACAGTGTTATCATACCTAACCCTGGCGGCAGGGGACAAGGGCATTAATTGCCCGTCTGTGTCGCCTAAACAGTACCGAAATGGACCGCTAGGGACGCCAGCGTTTGCCACGATGGTTATCTTGTCAGCGCCTGCTTGCCACCTCGCACCCCTAGCTGCACGGCCTCCTACCACGTGTGCTTGGGAGGGTCCCAGAGCGACACGTTGGCAGGTGTGCTGGAGCGCGGGCACGAAGTGGGGGTTTCCCGCGGCAAGCTCCTTGCCGCGGTCGTCGTCTTGTCGTGTTCGGGAGCTTGTCGCTCACCGGGCCTTGCCGGGACGCGTGGTGCGCCGCGGCAAGTTCCTTGGAATGTCTTGAGTGGCCTTCCCGGGAAGCTCCTCTTGCCGGGGTCTTGTCTTCTTCCCGGCCAGCTTTTCTTGCCGGGGCCTTGGTTGGCCTTTCCGGCAAGCTCCTCTTGCCGGGGCCTTGGTTTTAGTACTTTGTTCTTGAATGGTCCTCAAAGTAGCCGCGGAGGGTCTTGGCGGCCACCGCGGCAAGCCTTGCCGCGGGGTGCTGCGACTGCCCGTGCACAAGTTCGGGGTACTAGGGTACCCCTACTCTAGTACACCGACACCTCAGAAGCAGCCCGGCATAAAGCTCGGGCGCTAGTGGCTGGCTCCATAGAGGGCATTTCCGGCATTAAGCTCGGCTAAACTCCTTCAAAACTTCTTTGAACCAAGGTGATTTATGACACCTCGGATACAGTCCGGCGTTGGAGCTCGGATACATAGTCCAGCGTTGGAGCTCGGATACATTCCGGCGTTAGAGCTGGGAAGTGCAGACTTGGGCGCTGGAGCTCCCAGGCCTGGGCCAGACACGGTGCCGAGCGCTGTTGGGCCAGGCCCAAAACAGTGCACGGGCACACGCGGCCTAGGTCACGCCGCATATCTCTCCGCTTCCACCGCGCACGCCCAGAACGGCAAGCGTCAAACGTGGCGTCGTGGGTGATGTGGGCGGCGTGCGTGGGGCTAAGCCCCGCGAGCATGCATCAAGCTATGATGAAGGGGACGGTTCACGCCCTCCTACCTAAACGGAGGTAGGCGTGAGGGCGTGGTGCATTTACTGGACGGGGCCGGTGCGCAGTTTTCGAGGCGCCCGCTCCCCGCGATCACGTGGTGGGGCGAGGCCGCCTCATCCGTCGCCTCAGCTTTGCATCCCCGCCATGCGGCTCCCATGCGCTTGGAGTCGTGGACGGTGGGAGTGGGAATCTGGGCCGTCGCGAGCAGAGGCAGCGGGTTGGCCCCGATTCCCTGCTCCCCCCGTGCCTTGACTCGCTGAGCGAGGCGGCCGAGCCCCCACCTCGCTCCTTTATAAAGAGCGGGAGGGGAGCGCAGAAACCCGCACTCTCTCATCTCCTCCTTTCTTCAGCTTCTGCTCCCCTTTCTCTCATTCGCCATGGAGAAAGGGAACCCTGGCCCTTCATCGGTGGCGGCGAGGGTCGCCGCCAGACAGCGCACCCCTCCCTCTCCCGCGCTCGTGGTGGCAGAGCCAGCCATAAGGGGGAGGGGGAGGGGGCGAGGTCGCGGACGAGGTCGAGGCGCTCGGGGAAGAGGCGGACGGGGCGGCGCGTCAGCTTCGCCTCCGCCGGCGGCTCCTCCCCCCACGGCGGTCCATATAGGGGACAACCCTTGCGAGTTCTTCGTCAGGCTGCGCCGGGCGCCTCGTCGTCGCCTCCGGCTTCCAGCTCCGTTTGCGAGCGCGATGGAGTTGGACCCGCCCGAGACACTGAGACTGCACATGAGGGGCTGTGGGATCAGCGGCACGCGAGTCCGCATTGTATTCCCAGCCCCTAATGTGATGTATCTTGATCAAGGGTGGAAGACGTTCGCCCATATCCACAGCCTGATGGAGGGTTTTACCCTCCATTTTAAGTTGATGGAGGGTGATCTCCTCTCCGTCAAGGTCTTCGGGTGCTTCGGCACTCGGGCGAAGTGCTGCGTGGATAGCTCCTCCGATAGCGAAGGCTCCTCCTCGAGCGACAGTGACGAGGAGGAGAGCGACAGCGACGATGAGGGTAGCGGGCGGCGGGATGGCGGGTCCGACTAGGCGTCGGGCGCCGCTTCGCGCGGCACCGGCGACCCCATCATCCGTGTCGCCGGCTCCTTGAACTCCCCGGGGCCGTCTCCTTGGGCGGCTGGCGTAGGGAGGCTGCGGAAGGGGAAGAGGGCTGGCGGCAAGGTCGTCAGGTCGGAGTACGAAGGCGTGGTGCCCTCGACAGCGTGCTGACGTCCTGCCGCCCCGTCTTTGAGCCCCGCTTCCGGCGCCGCCATCACCGTCCAGCCTTTGGACGGCCCCCGGGATGTTCTCTTGGTGTCTTCTGGCACCTGTAGCTTGCCTAGGCGCCTCTTTTGCCCTTTTCGCCTCCTCGACCTATCTCCTGAAGAGAGGGACAGCAAAGGGATTACGGGCACCTTATCTTTTTAATTTGTAAGCCTTCGGGCCTTAGCTGCATCTAAAACTTGTAGTCCTCTCTTTCATGTTTTTCATCCTCTATGGACTGTACCTGAGTGGGATGTTTTTTAATGAAAAAGGGGATGTTTGCCGGGCTATTTGTCTCGCGGGTTGAACCCACGCCAAGGAGCAAATCCTTGGTATCCCTCGGACAGACAGTTCGCCTCCCGGCAGTAGGCCCTGCCGCCTTCCCACGTCGCTCGACCTTTCTCACGCCTTTGACGGAGGCGGGAACGAGGTGGGCGCGGCCTCCTCGTTTCATCCCTTAGCTGCCGCAACTACGACCAAACTTGGCCCCCGGCAACTCTGGCTTGCCGCGGACGAATCTTGGCACTTGTAGCCCCCAGCAATACTGGCTTGCCGGGGCCCGGGTGCCGGCGCGCCCTTCTTCTCCTTCTCGTCCTCAAGCAGTCTGGCCAGGATATGCGAGTCCTGCGAACGGAAGGAAAGCAAAGGGACGGACACTCGACCTCTAAGCTAGGGGTTAGCTGCTGTTAGGCACTATCAACCCTAACCAAGGACGAGACTCGACCTAGCATGCATGCTATAACCCCGGGGTGATCAGCGCTTCATTTACTGGTGCTCAGGGTCTGCGCCTGGCTCTGTACAAAGGATTACATGCAACACCGGCAAGACTTGTACAGAAAGGTGGTTGCCGGACAGGGTCCGACAACCGCGCCTTACGGGTAAAACTTACGAAGATGCTCGATGTTCCAGGAGTTGCTCACTGGTACGCCATCTTCGGTCTCAAGGCGGACAACGCCAGGCCTTGTGACTCGTTTCACCCGTTAAGGGCCTTCCCACTTCGGCGTCAACTTGTTGGAATTCTTGGCCGACTGAACACGCCGAAGAACAAGGTCGCCTTCCTCGAGACTCCTGGCATTGACTCTGCGGCTATGGTAGCGGCGCAGAGCTTGCTGGTAGCGAGCAGCTCGCACAGCAGCCTGGAGACGGTCTTCCTCAAGGAGCAGCGCGTCGTCTTGTCGCAGCCGCTCTTGCTCGAGCTCATCATAAGCGAGCACTCGAGGTGACCCGTATACGAGTTCCGTGGGGGTAACTGCCTCTGCTCCATAGACTAGAGCAAAGGGTGTCTGTCCAGTGGCTCGATTTGGCATCGTTCTGATCGACCAAAGAGCCACTGGTAGCTCCTCGATCCAGTTCCTTCCGCACTTGTGCAGCCTGTCGAAAGTTCTGGTCTTGAGCCCGCGCAGCACTTCAGCATTCGCCCTCTCCGCTTGACCGTTGCTTCTAGGGTGAGCAACAGAAGCGAAGCAGATCTTGGCGCCAAGATCTTGGACGTATTGCATGAAGGTGCGGCTCGTGAATTGTGTGCCGTTGTCGGTGATTATCCTGTTGGGGATCCCGAAGCGGCAAACAATCGACCTGAAGAACTTGACGGCTGACTGTGCGGTCACCTTCCTCACTGGTTCCACTTCCGGCCACTTTGTGAACTTGTCGATTGCGACGTACAAGTAATCAAAGCCCCCGACAGCTCGGGGGAAGGGGCCGAGGATGTCGAGCCCCCAGACCGAAAATGGCCAGGATAAAGGGATCGTCTGGAGAGCTTGAGCTGGCTGGTGTATCTGCTTGGAATGAAACTGGCACGCTTCACACTTGGTTACTTTTGCAGTTGCACCTTGGAGGGCTGTTGGCCAGAAGAAACCTTGCCGGAATGCTTTGCCGACAAGTGCTCTTGCGCCAATGTCGTGACCACATATGCCTCCGTGTATCTCTGCCAACAGCTTTTGTCCGTCTTCCCGGGGAATACACTTCAATTTCACACCGTTGAGTCTTCTTCTGTACAGTGTCTTGTCGACAAACTGGTACATACTTGACTGCCGGGCTACTCTTTCCGCTTCTTCTTGCTCTTCGGTAAGTTCTCCTGTCTGAAGGAAACGGACAATCTGCTGCGCCCATGTTGGAGCTTGTGGCTCGACAACAAGGACTAAAGGCAAATCTGCTGCTGCGGGAACATCCTCTTCTACGGCGAGAAGCTGCGTCTCTGCCGGAGCTTGACGTTCCCCGACAAGCTTGCCGGAGCAAAACTTATCGGGAGCTTCTGCTTCGACAGAACAAACCCTAGGGCTTGCCGGAGCATCTTGCCCCTCAGCGCTCTTAGTGTTGATCTTAGCTGCTGCGGGAACATCCGCTTCTACGGCGAGAAGTTGCGTCTCTGCCGGAGCTTGATGTTCCCCGACAAGCCTGCCGGAGCAGAACTTATCGGGAGCTTCTGCTTCGACGGAACAAACCCTGGGGCTTGCCGGAGCAGACCGCTCCTCAGCGCCTTCGGCGTTGATCCTAGGGACCTTCTTGGCGGCGGCTTCAGGGAGCTCTGCCGGAGGGGACTCCAAACACACACTTCTCAGGGTTGAGCTTGAGGCTGATCTTGCGCAGATTGGCAAAGGTCTCGTCTAAGTCTTGAATCAGGGTTGCTCTGTCCTTGCTCTTGACCACTATATCATCCATGTAGGCTTCCACATTTCTGTGTATTTGTGGCTCAAGAGCAACATGGACCACCCTTGCAAATGTCGAACTAGCATTTTTCAATCCGAAAGGCATCCGTACAAAGCAGTACGTGCCACATGGAGTAATAAATGCGGTCTTCTCTTCATCCTCTTCTGCCATGAAGATCTGATGATATCCTGAGTATGCGTCAAGAAATGAAAGCAAATCACATCCGGCTGTGGAGTCAACAATCTGGTCAATGCGCGGCAAAGGGAATGGGTCTTTGGGACAAGCTTTGTTAACATCGGTGAAATCGATGCAAAGTCTCCATTTCCCATTTGCCTTGCGCACGACTACAAGATTGGCCAACCACGTGGGATGGAGCACTCCTCTGACGAGGCCTGCTGCTTCCAGTTTCTTGATCTCTTCTGCAATGAATTCTTGGCGCTCCACTGCTTGCTTCCTGACTTTCTGCTTGACGGGCCGCGCATGAGGACAAACGGCAAGGTGGTGCTCAATCACTTTCCTGGGAACACCGGGGATGTCAGACGGCTGCCATGCAAACACGTCGACATTTGCCCGCAGGAAAGTAACGAGCGCGCCTTCCTATTTAGGGTCGAGCGTGGCACTGATGGTGAAGGTACCACCAGTGCCGTCCTCCTTGGCGGGCACCTTCTTCGTCTCTGGCGGAGCTACCATCGTCTTCTTGCACTTGCCGGTGGAGCTCGATGGTGCGTCCTCAGCGGCAGCGCAGCACTCCGAAGAGGTGCGCTTGCCGGAGTGGGCATCAGAACTCTTGCCGGACTTGCCGGTGGAGCTCGATGGTGCGTCCTCGACGGCAGTGCAGCACTCTGAAGAGGTGCGCTTGCCGGAGTGGGCACCAGAACTCTTGCCGGACTTGGTCTTCTTCCCCCCGGGAGCTTCAGCGGCAAGTGGATTGCGATCCGCCGTGGCTGCTGCTTCCCGGTAGATCTTGTCGGCACAGATCAGAGCATCTTTCTTGTCGCCAGGGACAGAAACGACGCTTATCGGGCCTGGCATCTTCAGCATGTTATATGCGTAGTGAGAGGCTGCCATGAACTTGGCGAGTGCTGGACGGCCAAGTATCCCATTGTAGGGCAATGGGATATCGGCAACGTCAAATGTGACATTCTCAGTCCTGAAGTTTAGCTCGCTGCCGAATGTTACCGGCAGCGTGACCTTCCCCTTCGGCTTGCTCCTTCCCGGGCTGATTCCTTGGAATGTGCCGGTCTCTTCGAGCTCGCTGTCAGGGATTTGGAGTTTCTGGAGTACAGCGGAGGAGATCAGGTTCAAGCCGGCCCCGCCGTCAACTAACATCTTAGTGACCTTGAGGTTGCGGATAGTTGGCGAGACCAACATCGGTAGGCACCCGGCCGCAGTTGTGCGATCAGGGTGGTCCTCAATGTCAAAGATGATAGGCGTGCTGGACCATTTCAGAAGCTTGCGCGATTCGACAGGTGGTTCCACTGCATTGACTTCCCGCGCCCACTACTTGAGTTGGCGGTGTGAAGTGTGCAGAGAAGCACCGCCGTCAACACAAAAGACCTCTGTGGCTTTCTGAAACTCCTGTTCACTGTTCTCAACATCATCCATGTCTTCGTCGTCGTCATCTTCATCGTCGTCGCGGCCGCGGGGTGGCCTGTCTCCTTGCGGCTGCTTGGCCTTGTCGCGGCGTCCTCCCGGTCCGGCACGCTTCTTGCCGGATTCTCCAGCACCTCCTTGGGCCCTCTCCTTGTCGCGCCGCTCGTACTCAGCTTTTTGCTGCTGGACAAGCTGCTCGACTTTCTTGCAGCTCCGGAGGTCATGGCCCTTGGTGCGGTGAATCTTGCAGTATTGGTGGTCGGAGCCGTCCTGCTTGTCGGCGTCCGCCACAGCCTGGCAGTTGGTGCATGCGGCAACCTCCTTGCCGGAGCTACCAACCTTGGCTCGCTTGGCGCCGCCGTCGCTGCTGGACTGCTCAACGACCAGCACCTCCTTGTTCTGCTTCTTCCTGTTGTTGCGCCGCCGGTTTTTCTTTGCCGGGGCGGCATCCTCGCTGTCAGATCCCCCTGCTCCAGTGCTTTCTCCGGGGAACTTCCTCCCCTCCTCAGCGCGTGCACACTTGTCGGCCAGGGCATATAGCTCGCTGACGTCCCGAATCTTGCACATTGCCATCTCCTCCCGCATCCTGCGGTTACGCACGTTCTGATGGAACGCGCTGATTACCGCGGCAGGGTGGATATTTGGGATGTTGTGCTGTACACGGCTGAACCTCTGGATATACTTGCATAGGGGCTCTCCTTCCTTCTGGACGAGCAGATGAAGATCACTCTCTTGGCCATGAGGTTTGTGGCCGCCTGTGAAGGCGCCGACAAACTGGTGGCATAGATCAGCCCAGGAGGATATGGAGTTGTCTGGCAAGTGCATGAGCCAGGACCTGACATTGGGCTTGAGCACCAACGGGAAGTAGTTGGCAAGGAACTTATCGTCCCGCCCCCTAGCAGCCTGCACCGCGATGGTGTAGATGCTGAGGAACTCCGACGGATGCGACTTGCCGTCGTACTTCTCGGGTACATCTGGTTTGAAATTCTTCGTACTGGGCCACTGGACTTGCCGCAGCTCGCGAGTGAACGCAGGGCAACCTACCGTGTACGGCAAGTTGCCTGGCTCCTCCGGCGCATGCATGTCAACAGAGGGCCCAGCGCGCTGGTCTGATTGACGCCACGCTTCTCTCCGGCGCTCGATGCGAGTACGAGCGTCTTCTTGTTGTCGTTCTTGAAGGACTTGGCGCTGATCGCGACGAGCTCGCGGATCTGACGACGCGGTGGAGTCGCTGTCGAGGTGGACCCGGCGAGTCGACGATCTTGGCCTTCAGGGTGGAGAGTGCACAGTAGTTGCACCCCCACCAGTCTTGTCGTCTCCGGCTCGTGCCTGGCTGGCATGCCGCGGCTGAGACACGCTCGACTGCCGTGGAGTGTCGCCGTTGGTGAAGCCGATGAGACTCTGGATAGTGGCCCTCCAGTCGTTGGCCTTGTCTGCCGCTGGAGGGTAGTCTAGGAGTAGCTGAGCTCGTGCCAACGCTTCTGCTGCGGTGGCGGGTGGCGGTGGCGAACGGTGCGAGGAGCGGGATATGCTCGGACTTCTAACTACGTTAGAAGGAGCAGTATCTCGACCAGGCGACCGTGTCTCGCTTGCGCCAGCAGGTTGACGTGCATGGTGGTCCTGAGCGCTCCGAGATCCACCAGCTCGATCTTGATCTAGCGAACGCATGGTACCGTGAGTACCATGACGCTGCCGGTCCCGCGCCTCCTGAGATGGGCGCGGTGCATGCACGGACGCCGAGGTCTTGGAGTGCGCCCGGTCATTGTGGGAGCCGGCTACGCCGCCAGTGGGCGGCGCAGCCTTGTCCTGGGATCTGGCAGCACCGTGGGTTCCCTCGTCGACGCGTGCCCTTCCGCCGGTGCCTGCCCCACCAACCGTTTGCTCCGACGATGGCTGGCTCGGCGCGGACGGAGCAGCTGCCTCCGAAACTTTCTTCTTCGGCGGCATGTTGATGAAGACGATGAAGATCTAGCTCGCGAGAACACCGGATCCGGTTCACACAACTTCGACGCCCCCTACCTGGCGCGCCAGAGATGCCGGGGTAGCTGATCCATGGGCACCTATGGGACCGGCGGACCGGGTCCCTTTCGGTTCGGCGGGGGCGGAGGTCGCGCAAAGAGCAGATCGAGGCGGAGCACGCGAGCGATTTACCCAGGTTCGGGCCGCACGGATGCGTAAAACCCTACTCCTGCTTTGTGGTTTGTATTGATTTCTAGCTCGGGAGCGCGGAGTGCTACAGTACACACTGGCGGCTGGCAGGACCGAGCGTGAGTGGATGAACTGGCTAACCCCCCCCTCGCTGCACTCGGGCCTCCTTTTATATGCTCAAGGGGTTACCGACATAGCAACGGGGGGCAAAAATGTAAAAGTGGTGGTTGGTACAGCTACCTGTACAGTGTTATCATACCTAACCCTGGCGGCAGGGGACAAGGGCATTAATTGCCCGTCTGTGTCGCCTAAACAGTACCGAAATGGACCGCTAGGGACGCCAGCGTTTGCCACGATGGTTATCTTGTCAGCGCCTGCTTGCCACCTCGCACCCCTAGCTGCGCGGCCTCCTACCACGTGTGCTTGGGAGGGTCCCAGAGCGACACGTTGGCAGGTGTGCTGGAGCGCGGGCACGAAGTGGGGGTTTCCCGCGGCAAGCTCCTTGCCGCGGTCGTCGTCTTGTCGTGTTCGGGAGCTTGTCGCTCACCGGGCCTTGCCGGGACGCGTGGTGCGCCGCGGCAAGTTCCTTGGAATGTCTTGAGTGGCCTTCCCGGTAAGCTCCTCTTGCGGGGTCTTGTCTTCTTCCCGGCCAGCTTTTCTTGCCGGGGCCTTGGTTGGCCTTTCCGGCAAGCTCCTCTTGCCGGGGCCTTTGGTTTTAGTACTTTGTTCTTGAATGGTCCTCAAAGTAGCCGCGGAGGGTCTTGGCGGCCACCGCGGCAAGCCTTGCCGCGGGGTGCTGCGACTGCCCGCGCACAAGTTCGGGGTACTAGGGTACCCCTACTCTAGTACACCGACACCTCAGAAGCAGCCCGGCATAAAGCTCGGGCGCTAGTGGCTGGCTCCATAGAGGGCATTTCCGGCATTAAGCTCGGCTAAACTCCTTCAAAACTTCTTTGAACCAAGGTGATTTACGACACCTCGGATACAGTCCGGCGTTGGAGCTCGGATACATAGTCCAGCGTTGGAGCTCGGATACATTCCGGCGTTAGAGCTGGGAAGTGCAGACTTGGGCGCTGGAGCTCGAGTGCGCGGAAAATGGATAGGCAAAGGAGGAAGAAGGCATAGGTGAAAGGGTGGATTATTATCCCCTTATATGGGCAGACGCAACTACGCGTCCCCACCAGCCTGGTAAAACTCGCTTATCTCCAAGCGTCATAATCAATGGCGCGGTTGGGTTACCCAAGTCCGTATTGATGAGAATCCCGTAAAGGGGGTACACGATCTCTGCTTTGACAAGACGTGCCAAGGAAACCGCCTCGCAAGACATGCTGAGGTGGAAAAGTAAAAATGATTCAAGTAAAGGACTTGGCCGTAGTGTGATGACGCGCTGCGGAATACGTCGGCAGATTTGATTTGTGTCAACATTATTCTCTCTATGGCAATGTGGAAACTTATTTTGCAGAACCGGACACTACTCTTGGTGTTTACAATCTTCTATGAAGGACTTGGAGGAGGAACCCGCCTTGCAATGCCGAAGACAATTTGCGCGCCGGACTCGTCGTCATTGAAGCCTGGTTCAGGGGCTACTGAGGGAGTCCTGGATTAGGGGGTGTTCGGGTAGCCGGACTATACCTTCAGTCGGACTCCTGGACGATGAAGATACAAGATTGAAGACTTCATCCCGTGTCCGGATGGGACTTTCCTTGGCGTGGAAGGCAAGCTTGGCGATGTGGATATTCAAGATCTCCTACCATTGTAACCGACTCTGTGTAACCCTAACCCTATCCGGTGTCTATATAAACCGAAGGGTTGTAGTCCGTAGGCAATCAACTCCGTACACAACAATCATACCATAGGCTAGCTTCTAGGGTTTAGCCTCCTTGATCTCGTGGTAGATCTACTCTTGTACTACCCATATCATCAATATTAATCAAGCAGGAGTAGGGTATTACCTCCATCGAGAGGGCCCGAACCTGGGTAAAACAAAGTGTCCCCTGTCTCCTGTTACCATCCGGCCTAGACGCACAGTTCGGGACCCCCTACCCGAGATCCACCGGTTTTGACACCGACACTGATGCTCTGCATTCTGAAGACTTAGAGGTTCCTTGGCAGGCTCAGGATAGATGGCTTCAATTGACATATCCACATCAGGCAGAAAAATCCGATGATTGCGAGTAGATGGCTGATATGAATAGCGAAGTGAAGTTTGATCAGCCGCATTACCCATGGGGCATAGAACTTTAAGCCAAAAAGATCAGAGCCTGATGCAGCAAGTTGGTGAATGAAGAAGTCCTGTGTATTGAAGCATTTTCCATGAAGAATATAGAAGATCAAAGTCTTCATTGCACCCTCAAGCTTGGCATGTGGAGAGTGCCCTTTGATGGGCCAGAGAGTTCGCCTGATGATGTGATAAATGGTTGTTGGCAGATACTCAAGGTCTTCAACGAAGAACTCCGTGGGATGAGCAGCATCTTGGGGCAATGGCTTCATCATACTGAGCATCTGACTCATATCAGGTTCAGTCTTCTGAAAGATGCTCTCAATGGCTTCACTATGAAGCTGACAGCCATGCTCGTAGAGATCGCCAGGAGTGGGCAAACTAGTGAGCTCAATGATGTCAAAGGCTTTGGCTTCGTGATGAACGTTTCCTGTCATCCACTCCAGGACCCAAGTCTTCGGATCTCTGCTATACCCGCGGATGTGAAGTGTGGCATAGAATTGGAGCAGCAACTCTTCATTCCAATGCTCTTGGTCAGTAACGAACGGCAGCAGTCCAACTTCCTTGAAGCAATCCAGAGCTTCTTCCAGACAGGGCAGACCAGCTATAGCTTCAATGTCAAGGCGCTTGTGTGGGAAGATGCGACCTTGGTTGTAAAGAATGCATGAGTAATAGCTTCGTTGCGGATAGCTCTAGAACCGATCAGATGATATCCTTTCCCTTGAGTAGGGGTTCCTGGAGCTATTGAAGAATGTGTTGTCTGCTCTGAAGCCATTGATATTGAAGGAGCCAGGTGCTGATGCAGGACCTGGGAACCTTGGCAATTTTGGGATTGGCTTCTGTATCTGAGGCCTGTGCTCAACATGATAGTCGAACTGGGGACCGACAGCAGACTCAGGAACAGAAGTGGCGGGATCAGTGGCTTCGCTGACTTCTTCTTCCATTGGGGAGGGCTCCACATTAGCTTCAGCCTCCACTTGACGAGCTGGAGGGTGGGTCACAATCATGTTCTCCTTGAGAACTGCTTCTTGGTGGGACAGGGGAGTGGCAACTTGTGGGACTTCTTCTTCCGCGGCTGATGCAGCCGGATTGTCTTCAGCAGAGACTTGAGGCCTTGGACCTTTGCGAAGCCTGCGCAACGCAGGCGACGCCTGTGTAGTTGGAGTTGGCTGGGCCTGAAAGTCTTCTTCCTCTTGTGGGCGATCCGCCCATGAAGCATCCTGTGCAATTGGCGTCAGTGGACGACCAATGCTGATGAGTTCACTATTCTCGAGCTGAGGAAGGATTGCACCATCTTCTACATGGTCATGTTGACCAATGTCTTCAGCAGCGATGGGATCAGCTGCTGGAAAGTCTTCAGCTTCATGAGCCTTTGTGAAAGCAGGCTCATGGATTGTCAGTTGGCGTTCATCGTCAGGACGAACCATAGAAATGGGTTCAACTATCAAAGGCACTGTGGGGGAAGCCCGATCTTTCTTGGTCTTCCTCTTCTTCTTGGAGGGGGCAGTAGGAGAGGCTTCAGGATGTTTCCTCTTCCTGGCTTCAGCCTCAGCAGTCCTCGTCTTCTTGAGCTCTGAAGCGGTTGACCGGCTTTTTGGCTTCAAGCAGTCATTCTAGTTGGGAAGACAATGGGAACTGCTTCCTGCCTTGGTGCGTCGGGTTCAGCAGTAGCAGGCTTCTTCTTCTTCTTTGCGGCCATCCTGGGGTCGATGCCAGGATGCCCAAGGGTGTTGCGCTTCTCAGCCTCATTGTAGGCTTGCACACATTTGTCAGCCAGAACCTTCATTCGCTCACGCGAACCCTGAGCTTCTGCACGTTTCTTTACAAAGGCTTCCTTGAGCTCGTGCATTATGATCTTGAAGTTCTTCACTTCTTGCACGCTGAGCTTGGCCATATGCTTCTTGAACTGATCCTTTTCATAGTCAATCTTTTGCTTCAGTTCAACAATGCGCTGGGCGACAGCTAGCTCTGAAGCAATGGCGCCTTGGAAGGCGACACTAAGTCTAATGGGTAGTTGCAGATCTTCAAAGCTGATGTTTGGCGTGTCAAACCACTCGTCAATGAAGTTGTGGATGATGGTTACATCAAAGAGAGGCAGATCATTGAAGATTTCTGCTTCTTCTTTGCTCCTGATGAGTTGCTCAAGAGCGTCATCTGCAAGATCTTCATCACTTGACAGATCAATGGCATCATTGCACAGAATGGCAGCAGCTGTTAGCTCTTGGCCAGTGTGTGGCAGAGGCATCTTGACCTTCTGGGGCTTGGAGATGCGTGATAAATCTTCGGACTGCACACTGTCTTCAGGAGGTGCAGTTGCCAGTGGCTTCGCCCGTGAGATTTTTGGTGAAGGGGCAGGCTTTGAAGCTTTAGGCTTCTTCAACTTCTTTGGCTTCGGTGCCGCAGCGGCTTCATCTGATTCAGCGTCAGCTGCAGGCTCATTCACTGCAGTCCCTTGAACCAAGATATGGGTGATGAGGCCTTCAAGGTTGTAGAAAGGACCGATGACATTGGGTTCTGCATCTCGTGTGCCATCAGCCCTTGGAGCTGAGGGACCAGGGTTGAAGTCTAGTCCCAATGTCTTCTTGTTTTGCTTCGCTGAGTTCTGGGCAAACTGGAAGTTGTGCTTGAACAGATTGTCGTCATGACACCATAGCAGTGACGATGGGTGTGCATCAGCCGGCTGTGGTCCACGGACCATGCAGGGATAGAAGCATTGTTCAATGGCTTCATCTCTGGACCTGGGTAGAAGATTCTTGTATAGGATGTCTCCCCACAGTCTCTTGATGGCATTTTTCTCAGCATATTCCTGGGTTACAAATCGGTATTTGAACCATTGTTCTGCCCAATATCTTCTAATCCATTGGATTCGGGTCTTGCGCTGATTGTAATCCTCTTCAAGATCTGTCTTGTACAGTTCTGAGAGGTCATCTGGCAGATCTCTAGATGTTTCTCCACGACGCTTTCTTCCACCCTTCCTTGCTGATTTCTCTGAAGCCATGAACTTTAAACTGAAAGGCTTCAACACGTTCAAAGGCTTCAAAGGTTTTCGCTTGCTGGACAAACAGGAACTGGCTTCGGGAGAATTTATGTGATGCTGTAAGAATTCTGCAAATGAATGCAGACTATGAGAACCAAAGGATTCTCCCACGGACATGTACCTGTGACAGAATTAAGGTGCGAGGGAAGGGGAAGAGGTCATATGCATTCTCAGAAGATTTTGAAGATAAATCAGTTTAGAAGACATTGACCTCATCGTGCGAAGACATTCACTCATAGATAAGGAGTTGGTTCCAGATTTGTACGAATCCACAGATCAGTACAAGTGAGGAATCTAACTACTTTGTGAAGCATAAGTGAATATACTAGGCATGTTATGAGATGCAGTATGAGAGAGATCTAACTTATGTGAATAGAAACTGCTTGTGGTAGAAAGTGACAAAGCCATAGGATCAACGGTGCCGTAAAAAGGAAGTTTTATTTACCACACTAAGAACTGCTAGACGGAGTGGAAGATGAGGCCGAGCAGTTCGATCTTCCATGCCCTAACTTGGCGACAGAGGACACCTACGACGACGGCGGAGAGGACGATGTCCGCGGTCGGCGTGAGGACGGCGTCGGAGAGGTTGCGGCAGCGAAGCGCTTCGTCGCCGACATCGTCGAGGGCTAGCGGTGGTGCTAGGGTTCATGCAAGAGTGGAAGAAGAGATAATGACCGCTGTGAAGTGTGTATTTATAGGTACAGGGGCGGCACTGCGTTATTACACAGGTGCCCCTGGCGATTCGCATCTGAGGAACACGTGGCCATTATGCGGAATTTTGGGGTTTGTTCCATGTCCCACGCACGCCTGAATTGTCGGGTGGTCGTTCCTACTTCTCCGGGTTTTATGTGGAGGAATGAGCATTGAAAACGGACTTAATGGTTGTCTCTGTATCTTCTGCTGACAAGGACGCAGAGAAGACATTCGACAGTTTCAATAGAATGCATATGATTTGGAGAGATAGAATTTGAGATAGAAAGCATAGAGAGGTTAGGATCCGATCACATTCACTTAGTTCAAAGGATTCAACAAGAAGACATAGCTATAAGTGAATGCTGTAGAGGACAGAACACTAGTATATATATATATCTATATAATCAACATAGTGAAGATAATCATGAAGATATGTTGAGATTGAAGCCAAGCCAAATGTGAAGACATAGCAAATGTAACGCCATGAGTGAAACACTTCAAAATAGAACATTTGGTGGTGGCGTTACCCACCGTATAGGAAGTATTAGACCCAGACACGGCACACAATTATCGTGGCGCTCCGAAGCCAAATTCCACATTAATGTATTCACACTTAGAATGTATGTGTTCATTGATTGAAGATATACTTTACTTCGTGTGTTGCACATCTAAGTCATCAATATGCATAAGGGTTAGGATGTGTGCCTGATCACAGGACATTTGAGGATTCCAGGATATTTAGCTCACACCGTAACTTGCAAAATCTCTTCTCATCCAAGGGCTTGGTGAAGATATCTGCCAATTGCTCTTCAGTGTTGACGTGTATGATATCAATATATTCCTTCACAACATGATCTCTGAGAAAGTGATGACGAATTTCAATGTGCTTTGTCTTCGAGTGCTG
This sequence comes from Triticum urartu, assembly GCF_003073215.2. NCBI lineage: Eukaryota > Viridiplantae > Streptophyta > Magnoliopsida > Poales > Poaceae > Triticum > Triticum urartu. The sequence goes on along the minus strand of NC_053028.1, from coordinate 170,991,219 downwards.
AACTGGGTTGTTGGCAATCTTGATGGCGCTTTCGTTGTCGTAGTAGAGTAGCACTTGCTTCAGATGAATGCCATAGTCCTTGAGTGTTTGCTTCATCCACAGAAGCTGAGCGCAGCAAGATCCAGCAGCAATGTATTCAGATTCCGCAATGGAGAGAGATACACAGTTCTGCTTCTTTGAAGACCAACATACAAGTGATCATCCCAGAAAGTGACATGTCCCCGATGTAGACTTGCGATCAACTTTGTCACCAACATAATCAGCATCCGAGAATCCAACCAGATCAAACTCTGAGCCCTTTGGATACCATAATCCTAGAGTTGGGGTGTGAGCCAAATATCAAAGAATTCGCTTCACAGCTAAGTGATGCGACTCCTTTGGTGCTGCTTGAAATCGAGCACACATGCAAACACTAAGCATAATATCTGGCCTAGATGCACATAGATAAAGTAAAGAACCAATCATGGAGTGGTATACCTTTTGATCGAACTCTTTACATTGTCGTCGGGACCCAGATGATGTTTGGCTGGCATTGGTGTCGTGAAGCCTTTGCAGTCTTGCATACCAAACTTCTTCAGGCAATCTTTGAGATACTTCTCTTGAGATATGAAGATGCCGTTGCGTTGTTGTCGTATTTGAAGACCGAGGAAGAACTTCAGCTCTCCCATCATGGACATCTGATATTGCTCTTGCATCATATATCCAAACTCTTCACTGTACTTCTGATTGGTGCAGCCGAAGATAATGTCATCCACATATATTTGGCACACAAACAGTTCTCCATCATATGTCTTCGTGAAGAGAGTGGGGTCTAGGGAACCAAGTATGAGGCCTTTGCTCTTCAGGAAGTATTTGAGTGTGTCATACCAGGCCCGAGGGGCTTGTTTGAGGCCATACAGTGCCTTGTTGAGCTTGTATACCATGTCAGGATGTTTTGGATCTTCAAAGCCAGGCGGTTGTGCAACATACACTTCTTCTTCAATCTTGCCATTGAGAAAAGCACTCTTCACATCCATTTGATATAGAAGTATGTTATTATGATTTGCATAGGCCAGCAGTATGTGTATGGCTTCAAGTCTAGCCACAGGAGCAAATGTTTCATCGAAGTCAATGCCTTCCACTTGAGTATATCCTTGAGCAACGAGACGAGCTTTGTTTCTGACAACTTGACCATGCTCATCTTGCTTGTTGCGGTATATCCATTTGGTGCCTATTATATTGTGCTTCCGTGGATCAGGACGCTTAACTAGTTCCCATACATTGTTCAGCTCAAACTTTTGAAGCTCTTCTTGCATAGCTTGAATCCATTCAGGTTCCATGAAGGCTTCTTCAATTTTCTTGGGTTTTGTTATTGAGACGAATGCGAAGTGCCCACAGAAATTTGCCAGCTGAGTCGCCCTTGAACGCGTGAGTGGACCGGGTGCATTGATGCTATCAATTATTCTTTCAATCTGTACTTCATTGGCAATGCGAGGATGAACAGGACGAAGATTTTGCTCTTGCTGATCATTGTCGTCGTTAGAAGGAATGTCTTCAGGCTAAGCATTGTCTTCATGTTGATCAGGTGCTGAGATGATAAGTTCTTCTTCAGGATGAGCTTCAGAAGGTATAATTTCTCCAGTTCCCATTATCTTGATTGATTCACTGGATGGAACTTCATCTAGCACATTTGGCAGTTGCTCTCTTTGTGAACCGTTGGTCTCATCGAACCGCACATCCACTGTTTCAACCACTTTGTAATGAAAGAGATTGAAGACTCTGTAGGAGTGCAAGTCCTTTCCATATCCAAGCATAAAACCCTCATGTGCTTTTGGTGCAAACTTTGAGGTGTGATGTGGGTCCTTGATCCAGCACCTGGCTCCAAATACTCTGAAGTAACTGACATTTGGCTTCTTGCCAGTAAGGAGCTCATAAGATGTCTTGTTCAGAAGCTTGTGAAGATAAACACGATTGATTGTATGGCATGCAGTATCAATGGCTTCAGGCCAGAATTTTCTTGGAGTCTTGTATTCATCTAGCATCGTTCTGGCCATCTCAATGAGTGTTCTATTCTTGCGTTCGACGACGCCATTCTGCTGTGGCGTGTACGGGGCCGAGAATTCATGTGTGATGCCCAAGGTATCAAGATATGTATCAAGGCCAGTGTTCTTGAATTCAGTGCCATTGTCACTTCTGATGTGCTTTATCTTGGCGCCATAATTGTTCATAGCTCGATTGGCGAAGCGTCTGAAGACATCCTGCACTTCAGTCTTGTAAAGGATTATGTGCACCCAAGTATATCTAGAATAATCATCAACAATAACAAAGCCATAGAGGCAAGCAGTAGTAGTAAGAGTTGAGTAATGAGTGGGACCGAAAAGATCCATGTGAAGCAGTTCGAAGGGTCGAGTAGTGGTCATGATTGTCTTCGAGGGATGTTTGGCCCTCGTCATCTTTCCTGCCTCACAGGCACCGCATAAGTGATCTTTCTTGAACTTTACGCCCTCGATGCCTATGACATGCTTCTTCTTTGCCAGGGTGTGGAGGTTCCTCATGCCAGCATGCCCAAGCCTCCGATGCCAGAGCCAGCATTCTGAATCTTTTACTAGAAGACATACGGCAAGCTGTGGTCCTGCTGAGAATTCTACCACGTACAAATCATCTTTTCGATACCCTTCAAATACTAGAGACTTGTCAGATTCCATTAGAACAATGCAACGATATTTTCCAAATATTACGATCATGTTTAAATCGCAAAGCATTGAGACAGACATTAAGTTGAAGCCAAGGGATTCAACAAGCATGACTTTATCCATGTGTTGATCCCTTGAGATTGCAACTCTACCTAGACCCAATACCTTACTTTTACCAGTGTCAGCAAATGTGATGTGGCTCTTGTCGGATGGACGTAAGGTTGAGTCCATAAGAAGGCTACTTTTGCCAGTCATGTGATTTGTACACCCACTATCAATAATCCATTCTGAAGACGCTGGTGTCGTACCCTACAGTGCAGTTAGGGGATAGGCTTCACCAAGAGCATTGTAAAGCAAAAACATTTGACGAACCAGTGGGTTATGAAAGCTTAGATCCAGATTAGGACTAATAGGGAGAGTAGCAAGCGATTCAGGAACGAAGTACATAGTAAGACCATTCAGGAATTTTATCTTGCGCCCTACAAGATGTTTAAGGTCCCCAACAATAGCGTCAGATGATTTTGGTTTTCTGCTGGAGACCTTTCCCTGCAAAAGAGAGTTAAGCTTTCTTAGCCACCCACATCTTTAAGGGTGGCTTAGAAGCAATAAGTCTAAGTGCAGCATCTGAGAACTTTGGCTTGGAGCCCTAGCAAACAGTCTTGCAGGCGGACAATAGTACTCATAAGAATAAGCAGAATAGTTCTTGGTCTTATGAACATGGCGGTTTGATGAACCGCTCTCATATTCATATGCATGAGTATGGTTTCCCTGCACAACATTTGCGTTAGTGCGACTCAGGTGAGTCCTCTGTCTGTATGAAGCCTTTGGACTGTATGAAGCCTTTGGTCTGAGGTTTGTCTTCTTCATGTGAGGTGTCATGATGACATTCACAGGAAGATTCTCCAGACACCTTTTCGGAACCCAGATTTTCTTCATAGGCGGTCCATTCCTGCAGTTAGTACCAATGTACCTGGCAAACACTTCACCATTCTGATTCTTAAACAGTTTATAGTTTGCATCAAGGGATTCATCAATGATAATGGGGTTAGCACAAGTGAAGCCAGATAGATTGGATGGATCTGCTGAAGGTTTCTTTGCAGCAACCCACGTGGTTTTGGGGTACTGCTCAGGTTTCCAGTAAGAGCCATCAGCATTCATTTTCCTTACGAACCCAACACCCTCTTTCCTCGGGTTTCGGTTCAGAATCTGCTTTTTGAGGACATCACATAGTGTCTGATGCCCTTTAAGACTTTTTGTACATCCCTGTTTCAAGCAATGTCTTCAACCTAGCATTCTCATCAGCAATAGCGGTGGTATCCTCGGCAGAGGGGTTAGTTACCACATCAACAGTTGAAGATATTGCAACAGCAGTAGCAGTAGAACATTCAGCAACAGAAGTAGCATTATCACGCTCAATGCATTTAAGACATGGTGGTTCAAATCCTTCCTGAGCGGGACTGATCTGTTTGGCGCGAAGTGACTCGTTTTCCTTTTGAAGATCTTCATGAGCCGCTCTCAATTTCTCAAGATCTTGCTTCCTTTGAAGATAATCATAGAAAAGCTTTTCATGAGTTGTTGATAGAGTTTCATGACGACTTTCAAGTTCCTGATACTTAACGTGAAGATTTTTTATGTCTTCAATTAAGGATTCAGATCGAGTCATTTCAGCACCTAACAGATCATCGCTTCTGTCTAACAGTTTTTGAATATGTTCCATAGCTTTCTATTGTTCAGTTGCAATTTTAGCAAGTGTTTTGTAGCTGGGTTTTGAACCACAATCAGAGTCATCGTCACTAGATGTTTGATAGTGAGTAGTGCGTGTGTTTACCTTGGCACCGCGTGCCATGAAGCAGTAGGTAGAAGCGGAGTAGTCCTTGTCATTTGCATCGGTGTCGGTGATGAAGTCATTGTCTTCAGTGTTGAAGATGGACTTGGCAACGTATGCTGTAGCCAGACTTGCGACGCCTGAATCGGACTCCTCCTCAGACTCCACCTCCGCCTCCTCAGAAGCGGACTCCTCCTCTGAATCCATTTCCTTGCCAACAAATGCACGTGCCTTGCCAGATGAGCTCTTCTTGTGTGATGAAGACTTTGAGGAAGACTTGGAAGAAGACTTTGAGTATTTCTTCTTCTTCTTCTTGTCGTCAGAGTCATATTCCTTGCTCTTCTTCTTCTTTTTGTTCTCATTGTCCCACTGTGGACACTCAGAGATGAAGTGGCCGGGTTTCTTGCACTTGTGACATGTTTTCTTCTTGTAGTCGTGAGCAGAAGCTTCATCATTCCTTGAGCTTGATCGGGAAGACTTTCTGAAACCTTTCTTCTTGGTGAATTTTTGGAACTTCTTCACAAGCATAGCAAGTTCCCTTCCAATGTCTTCAGGATCATCCGAACTGCTGCCAGATTCTTCTTCAGATGAGGAGACAGCTTTTGCCTTCAAGGCACGAGTTCGCCCATAGTTTGGACCGTAGATATCTCTTTTCTCAGAAAGCTGAAACTCATGTGTGTTGAGCCTCTCAAGTATGTCAGACGGATCGAGTGTCTTGAAATCAGGACGTTCTTGAATCATCAGGGCTAGGGTGTCAAACGAACTATCAAGTGATCTCAGTCGTGTCTTGACGACTTCATGTTTGGTGATCTCAGTAGCGCCAAGGGCTTGAAGCTCATTTGTGATGTCAGTGAGTCGGTCAAATGTGAGCTGGACATTCTCATTGTCATTTCGCTTAAAGCGGTTGAAGAGATTGCGAAGGACACTGATTCTCTGATCTCTATGGGTTGAGACGCCTTCATTGACCTTGGAGAGCCAGTCCCAGACCAGCTTAGATGTTTTCAAAGCACTCACACGGCCATACTGTCCTTTGGTCAGATGACCACAGATGATATTCTTGGCAGTAGAGTCCAGTTGAACGAATTTCTTGACATCAGCAGCAGTGACACCTTCTCCAGCCTTGGGAACGCCGTTCTCGACAACATACCACAGGTCGACGTCAATGGCTTCAAGATGCATGCGCATCTTATTCTTCCAGTAGGGATATTCAGTTCCATCGAAGACGGGGCACGCAGCGGAGACTTTAATTATCCCTGCAGTCGACATAGCTAAAACTCCAGGTGGTTAAACCGAATCACACAGAACAAGGGAGCACCTTGCTCTGATACCAATTGAAAGTGCGTTATATCGACTAGAGGGGGGTGAATAGGCGATTTTTATGAAAGTCTTCAAAACGTGGAAGTTATGAAGACAAACGATAGAAATAAACCTATTACCCTGTAGCGGAAGGTAGACTACACTAGGCAAGCCATAGTCAAGTATTCAATAGAGTGAAAGCACAATGACTAATAGCAGCAATGTAGTAAGGATTAGGTAGGAAGATATTGTGAAGCCACACAGAACACGCAGTTACTCAGTGAAGACAAAAGATAGTACGAACATACAATAACTTCACAAGGAGTAACAGTAAGTAAAGGGAAGGGAAGATGAAACCAGTGACTCACTGAGGACAATGATTTGTTGGACCAATTCCAGTTGCTGTGACAACTGTACGTCTGGTTAGGGCGGCTAGGTATTTAAACCTTAGGACACACAGTCCCGGACACCCAGTCCTGAACACGCAGCTCAGGGCACCCAGTCCTCACCGTATTCCCCTTGAGCTAAGGTCACATAGACCTCGCCCAATCACTCTGGGAAGTCTTCAAGGTAGACTCCCAAACCTTCACAGACTTCGTTCACCGGCAATCCACAATGTCTCTTGGATGCTCAGAACGCGACGCCTAACCGGCTGGAGGATGCACAGTCCTCAAGTGTAATAGTCTTCAGATCACACAGACAAGAAGACTTAAGTGATGCCTAATTCTCTTTGGCTCTGGGTGGTTAGGGCTTTATCCTCGCAAGAAATTCTCTCTCAAAGGCTTCAAGGTGGGTTGCTCTCAAACGACAAAAGCCGTACTCTGAATCTAAGCAGCCAACCGTTTATGGTTGTAGGGGGTGGGCTATTTATAGCCACTTGGCAACCCAACCTGATTTGTCCGAAATGACCCTGGGTCACTAAGGAACTGACACGTGTTCCAACGGTCAGATTTCAAACTCACACGGAAACTTTACTTGGGCTGCAAGCAAAGCTGACTTGTCCGACTCTGGACAAGATTCGCTCTCATAGTCTTCACTCGAAGACATAGGTTTTGGTTAGGCATCACTTCAGTCATTCTGACTGGTTCTCTTGGACCCCACTTAACAGTACGGTGGTTCCTATGACTCAACACAAAAGAAGGAGAACTATGAAAGATCTAAGTCTTCGACCTTCATAGGCTTCATGTGGTGTCTTCTCTTGTCATAGTCTTCAATGTGAATATTTTCATATACCACCTTTGACTTCAATGTCTTCATACATTTTTAGGGGTCATCTCTGGTAGGAAAACCGAATCAATGAGGGACTTCTACCTGTGTTATCCTGCAATTCTCACAAACACATTAGTCCCTCAACTAGGTTTGTCGTCAATACTCCAAAACCAACTAGGGGTGGCACTAGATGCACTTACAAATATATCTCGGAATGGCTATGGAAATGCCATAATAGGTAGGTATGGTGGCTGTTTTGAGGAAGGTATATGGTGGGTTTATGGTACAGACGAAAGTTGCGTGGTACTAGAGAGGCTAGCAATGGTGGAAGGGTGCGAGTGCGTATAATCCATGGACTGAGCATTAGTCATAAAGAACTCACATACTTATTGCAAAAATCTATTAGTTATCGAAACAAAGTACTACGCGCATGCTCCTAGGGGGATAGATTGGTAGGAAAAGACCATCGCTCGTCCCCGACCGCCACTCATAACGAAGACAATCAAAAAATAAATCATGCTCCGACTTCATCACATAACGGTTCACCATACGTGCATGCTACGGGAATCACAAACTTTAACACAAGTATCTCTCAAATTCACAACTACTCAACTAGCATGACTCTAATAGCACCATCTTCATATCTCAAAACAATCATCAAGTATCAAACTTCTCATAGTATTCAATGCACTTTATATGAAAGTTTTTATTATACCCATCTTGGATGCCTATCATATTAGGACTAATTTCATAACCAAAGAAAATTACCATGCTGTTCTAAAAGACTCTCAAAATAATATAAGTGAAGCATGAGAGATCAATAATTTCTATAAAATAAAACCAGCACCATGCTCTAAAATAGTATAAGTGAAGCACTAGAGCAAAATTATCTAGCTCAAAAGATATAAGTGAAGCACATAGAGTATTCTAATAAATTCCGATTCATGTGTGTATCTCCCAAAAGGGTCTGTACAACAAGGATGACTGTGGTAAACTAAAAATCAAAGACTCAAATCATACAAGACGCTCCAAGCAAAACACATATCATGTGGTGAATAAAAATATAGCGTCAAGTAAAGTTACCGATAGATTAAGACGAAAGAGGGGATGCCTTCGGGGGCATCCCCAAGCTTAGGCTTTTGGTTGTCCTTTAATTTTACCTTGGGGTGCCTTGGAAATCCCCAAGCTTAGGCTCTTTCCACTCCTTGTTCCAAAATCCATCAAATCTTTACCCAAAAACTTGAAAACTTCACAACACAAAACTCAACAGAAAATCTCATGAGCTCCGTTAGTATAAGAAAGCAAACCACCACCTCAAGGTACTGTAATGAACTCATTATTTATTTATATTGGTGTTAAATCTACTGTATTCCAACTTATCTATGGTACATACCCCCTGATACTAGCCATAGATTCGTCAAAATAAGAAAACAACACACGAAAAACAGAATATGTCAAAAACAGAATAGTCTGTAGCAATCTGTAGGTTTTGAATACTTATGTAACTCCAAAAATCCTTAGAAATTAGGACGTACTAAATAATTTGTATATTGATCTACTTCAGCTGGAATTGGTATTTTATCACTCTCTAGTACAAAATGAAAATTATTCTCGTGAGCGCATACTTTCTGTTTTTTTCAGCAAGATCAAATAACAATCACCCAAGAAGATCCTAAAGGCTTTATTTGGCACAAACACTAATTAAAACATAAAAAACACAATCATAACAGAGGATAGATGATTTATTTATTACTAAAACAGGAACAAAAAGCAAGGAACAAAAATAAAATTGGGTTGCCTCCCAACAAGCTCTATCGGTTAACGCCCCTAACTAGGCTTCTATAATTTTAATGATGCTCACATGAAAAATAGCAATTGAAACATGAAGGAAGCATCATGAAGCATATGAAAATCACATCTAAGTATAACATACTTCCTATGCATAGGCATTATATAAGAAAACAAATTATCAAGACAAGCAAAGACTAGTATATGCAAGGAAGGAGAAAGAAACAATATCAATCTCAACATAACAAGAGGTAATTTAGTGACACAAAAATTTCTACAACCATATTTTCCTCTCTCATAATAATTACATGTAGGATCATAAGCAAATTCAACAATATAGCTATCACAAAACATATTCTTAACACGAACCACATGTATGCAAAGTTGACACTCTTCCAAAATAGTGGGATTAACATTAACTAAAGTCATGACCTCTCGAAACCCACTTTTATCAAAAACTTCATAAGATTGAACATTCTCCAAATATGTGGGATCTAAAGTTGTCACTCTTCCAAACCCACTTTCAATAATATTGCAAACACTATTATCAATCTCATATTCATCATGGGGCTTACATAAATTCTCAAGATCATAAGAAGCACTATCACCCCAATCATGATCATTGCAACAAGTAGAGGACATAGCAAAACTAGCATCCCCAAGCTTAGGGTTTTGCATATTATTAGCATAATTTACATCAACAGAATTTATAATAAAATCATTGCAATCATTTTTTATTCAAAGATCTATCGTGAATCACTTTATAAAGCACTTCATCACAATTTTCAGATTCACGGATTTCAAGGAAAACTCCATAAAGATAATCTAGTGCACTCAACTCACTAGAAATTGGTACATCATAATTGGATCTTTTAAAAAGGTTAGCAAGAGGATGAGGATCCATAACAATAGATATTTAGCAAGCGAAGATGCAAGCTAATAGAAGGCACATGGTAACACAAGCAAACAGAAGGACGAACGGAAGAGGGCGAATAAAACATCAAAGGTGAAGTGGGGGAGAGGAAAATGAGAGACAAATGGAAAATAATGTAATGCGAGGGAGAAGAGTTTGTGATGGGTACTTGGTATGTCTTGACTTGAGCGTAGATCTCCCCGGCAACGGCGCCAGAAATCCTTCTTGCTACCTCTTGAGCATGCGTTGGTTTTCCCCTGAAGAGGAAAGGGTGATGCAGCAAAGTAGCGTAAGTATTTCCCTTAGTTTTTGAGAACCAAGGTATCAATCTAGTAGGAGAATACATGCAAATCGCCTAGTACATGCACAAACAATCAAGAACCTTGCAACCAACGCGATAAAGGGGTTGTCAATCCCTTCACGGTCACTTACGAAAGTGAGATCTGATAAAGATAATAAGATAAATATTTTTGGTATTTTTGTTGTATAGATTGAAAAGTAAAGATTGCAAAATAAAATAAATAGTAAACTAGAATTGTAGATCGTAAACTTATATGATGTAAAGTAGACCCGGGGGCCATAGGTTTCACTAGTGGCTTCTCTCAAGATAGCATATATTATGGTGGGTGAACAAATTACTACCAAGCAATTGATAGAAAAATACATAGTTATGAGAATATCTAGGCATGATCATGAACATAGGCGTCACGTCCGTATCAAGTAGACCGAAACGATTCTGCATCTACTACTATTACTCCACACATCTACCACTATCCAGCATGCATCTAGAGTATTAAGTTCATAAGAACAGAGTAACATTAGGCAAGATGACATGGTGTAGAGGGATAAACTCAAGCAATATGATATAAACTCCATCTTTTTATCCTCGATGGCGACAATACAATACATGTCGGTTCCCTTTCTGTCACTGGGATCGAGCACTGCAAGATTGAACCCAAAGCTAAGTGATAACCACAAGTATAGGGGATCGCAACGGTTTTCGAGGGTAGAGTATTCAACCCAAATTTATTGATTCGACACAAGGGGAGCCAAAGAATATTCTCAATTATTAGCAGCTGAGTTTTCAATTCAACCACACCTGGATAAATTAATATCTGCAGCAAGGTATTTAGTAGCAAAGTAATATGATAGTATTGGTAACGGTAGCAAAAGTAATATTTTTGGTTTTATAGTGATTGTAACAGTAGCAACGGAAAAGTAAATAAGCGGAGAACAATATATGAAAAGCTCGTAGGCATTGGATCGGTGATGGAAAATTATGTCGGATGTGATCAATCATGCAACAGTTATAACATAGGGTGACACAGAACTAGCTCCAGTTCATCAATGTAATGTAGGCATGTATTCCGAATATAGTCATACGTGCTTATGGAAAAGAACTTGCATGACATCTTTTGTCCTACCCTCCCGTGGCAACGGGATCCTATTGGAAACTAAGGGATATTAAGGCCTCCTTTTAATAGAGTACCATACCAAAGCATTAACACATAGTGAATACATGAACTCCTCAAACTACGGTCATCACCGGTAAGTATCCCGATTATTGTCACTTCGAGGTTAACGGATCATAACACATAATAGGTGACTATAGACTTGCAAGATAGGATCACGAACTCACATATATTCATGAAAACATAATAGGTTCAGATCTGAAATCATGGCACTCGGGCCCTAGTGACAAGAATTAAGCATAGCAAAGTCATAGCAACATCAATCTCAGAACATAGTGGATACTAGGGATCAAACCCTAACAAAACTAACTCGATTACATGATAAATCTCATCCAACCCATCACTGTCCAGCAAGCCTACGATGGAATTAGTCATGCACGGAGGTCAGCATCATGAAATTGGTGATGGAGGAAGGTTGATGATGACGATGGCGATGGATTCCCCTCTCCAGAGCCCCGAACGGACTCCAGATCAGCCCTCCCGAGAGAGTTTAGGGCTTGGCGGCTGCTCCGTATTGTAAAACGCGATGAATCCATCTCTCTGATTTTTTTCTCCCCGAAAGTGAATGTATGGAGTCAAGGTGGACATCGGTGGAGCATCATGGGGCCCACGAGGAAGGGGGCGCGCCTAGGGGGTAGGCGTGCCCCCACCCTCGTGGACAGGGTGTGGGCCCCCTGACATGGATCTTTATGCCAGTATTTTTTATATATTCCAAAAATAATCTCTATTGATTTTCAGGTCATTCCGAGAACTTTTATTTCTGCACAAAAATAATACCATGGCAATTCTGCTGAAAACATCGTTAGTCCGGGTTAGTTCCATTCAAATCATGCAAGTTAGAGTCTAAAACAAGGGAAAAAGTGTTTGGAAAAGTATATAAGACGGAGACGTGTCAACTCCCCCAAGCTTAAACCTTTGCTTGTCCTCAAGCAATTCAGTTGACAAACTAAAAATGATAAAGAAAAACTTTTACAAAATCTGTTTTCTCTTATTGTTGTAAATATGTAAAGCCAACATTCAAGTTTTCAGCAAAGATTATGAACTAACCATATTCACAATAACACTTAGGTCTCATGTTTACTCATATCAATGGCATAATCAACTAGCGAGCAATAATAATAAATCTCGGATGACAACACTTTCTCAAAACAATCATAATATGATATAACAAGATGGTATCTCGCTAGCCCTTTTTGAGACCGCAAAACATAAATGCAGAGCACCTTTAAAGATCAAGGACTGACTAGACATTGTAATTCATGGTAAAAGAGATCCATTCAAGTCACACTCAATGTAAACTAATAGTAATACATGAAAATGACAACGGTGCTCTCCAACTGGTGCTTTTTAATAAGAGGATGATGACTCAACATAAAAGTAAATGGATAGGCCCTTCACAGAGGGAAGCAGGGATGTGTAGAGGTGCCAGAGCTCGGTTTTGAAGTAGAGATAAATAATATTTTGAGCGGTATACTTTCATTGTCAACATAACAACCGAGAGATCTCGATATCTTCCATGCTACACACATTATAGGTGGTTCCCAAGCAGAATGGTAAAGTTTATACTCCCCCACCACCAACAAGCATCAATCCATGGCTTGCCCGAAACAACGGGTGCCTCCAACTAACAACAGTCCTGGGGGAGTTTTGTTTGAAATTATTTTGATTTGATTTGAGCATGGGACTGGGCATCCCGGTGACCAGCCATTTTCTCGTGAATGAGGAGCGGAGTCCACTCCTCTTGAGAATAACCCGCCTAGCATGGAAGATACAGATAGCCCTAGTTGATACATGAGCTATTCGAGCATACAAAACAGAATGTTTATTTGAAGGTTTAGAGTTTGGCACATACAAATTTACTTGGAACGGCAGGTAGATACCGTATATAGGAAGGTATGGTGGACTCATATGGAATAACTTTGGGGTTTATGGAATTGGATGCACAAGCAGTATTCCCGCTTAGTACAAGTGAAGGCTATAAAGAGACTGGGAAGCGACCCGCTAGAGAGAGACAATAGTCATGAACATGCATTAAAATTAATCAACACCGAATGCAAGCATGAGTAGGATATAATTCACCATGAACATTAATATTGTAGAGACTATGTTGATTTTGTTTCAACTACATGCGTGAACATGTGCCAAGTCAAGCCACTCGAATCGTTCAAAGGAGGATACCACCCCATCATACCACATCACAACCATTTTAATAGCATGTTGGCATGCAAGGTAAACCATTATAAACTCCTAGCTAATTAAGCATGTCATAAGCAACTATAATCTCTAATTGTCATTGCAAACATGTTTCATTCATAATAGGCTGAATCAGGAATGGTGGACTAATCATATTTACAAAAACAAGAGAGGTCGAGTTCATACCAGCTTTTCTCATCTCAACCAGTTCAGCATATATCATCATTATTGCCTTTCACTTGCACGACTGAATAGTGTGGATAATAATAATAGTGCATGTGTATTGGACTAAGCTGGAATCTGCAAGCATTCAATATACAGGAGAAGACAATGTAATATGGGCTCTTTGTTAGATCAACAATAATGCATAAGAGAGCCACTCAACATTTTCATTATAGTCTTCTCCTCTTGTCCCCCAAAGAAAAGAAATAAAACTATTTACACGGGAAAGCTCCCAACAAGCAAAAGAAGAACGAGAAATCTTTTTGGATTTTCTTTTTAATTACTACTACTACAGGCATGGAAAGTAAACTAACTAAAAGCCACAACTAATTTTTTGGTTTTTCTTAAGGTTTTTCAAACACACAAGAAGAAAGCGAGAAAAAGAAAATAAACTAGCATGGATGATACAATGAAAAAGTGTGAGCACCGACAACTGGCATGAGTGTGTGAACATGAATGTAATGTCAGTGAGAGATACGTACTCCCCCAAGCTTAGGCTTTTGGCCTAAGTTGGTCTATGCCCATGGATGGCCTGGTGGATATCCGAAGTTGAAGCTGGGGTCGTACTGAGATGCATCAACTATTTCCTGAAGAGCTGCAGCCTGGAGGCAAGCTGCCTCCATCCTCCTCTCGTACTCGTCCGCCTCCTCCCTGGTTATAAGATATCTCCTTTTTGCCTGAAAGTCAAAGAAAGTAGGAGCAGGGAGAGCGAAGTGATAGGTGCGTCGTCTGTCAAAGATTAGCCGGTACTGGAGGGACTGATTGTTCCTCTCAACAAACTGATGACGAACCATAGCATGATAATATAAATAAGCAGGAGGCAACTCAATATCATATCCACGTATGGGTACCTCAAGAAAATTAGCTAAACGGGTTGCGTAAATTCCACCAAAGAAATCTCCATTAATTCTATTATTATGCAACCTACGTGCAACAATGGCCCCCAAGTTATATTGTGTATCTCCTAATACAACACTCTTGAGAACACTTAGGTCGGGAACACACATGTGACATGCTTCATCCTTACCATTAATGCATCTACCTATGAAGAGAGCAAAATAATGTATGGCAGGAAAATGAATGCTCCCTATGGTAGCTTGTGTTATTTCTCTAGATTCCCCCACAGTGATACTAGCAAGAAAATCTTTATATTCAGATTTATGAGGTTCACTAACATTACCCCACTGTGGGAGTTTACAAGAAGTATTAAAATCTTCTAAGTCCATGGTATAAGATTTATCATAAAGATTAAACAGGACAATTTGAGAATTGCGTGATGATGTAAATTCAAACCTTCTCACAAAGGAATCAGTGAGGTAGTAGTACTAACGGCACTTATCTGCCTCGAAGCTCTCAAGATCAGCGTTACACACATATGCATCAAATTCCTCCTTGATTCCTGCTCGAACCATGAATTCCTCTGACGGCCATTCACAAGGCCACACTTGAGCATCCCTTGGTAGTTCATTGTCTGGCTCGCGTATTGCGGGTCTGCGTCCTTGCTTCCTTGAGGAACCACCTTGGTACATTTTCCTAAACATATCTCTTCCTGTGAAAAATTTCTGAAATTTTTTAGTAACTCAAAATAAAAGTGAACCAAACTCAACAAGATTAATAGCAACTACTCCTACAAGTTCCTAGAGGCTATATCATGCATTAAAACTACTTTTGACCACATGAATTTGACATGCAAGCTCAAGAACAGGGTCACCTAAGCAGCAAAAATTTGCAATAAATAAATCACTAGAACAAAAACTAATTGGACCATTGGAGGAGTCACATACCAAAGAACAATCCCCCAACGCAGTTTTGTGAGAGAAGCTTTGATCAAGGAGATCGAAAATGGCAGCAAGATGAGCAAGAACTCGGGTTTGAGCTGGCTAGTGATTTTTTCTGGAGCAAGACGAAGTGTGTGGGTGCAAGGATAATTGGAGGGGACCCACATGGGGTCCACGAGGCAGGGGGCGCACCCTCCACCCTCGTGGGCACGTGGCTGCTCCCCCTGCTGTGTTCTCAGTGCCAGATATTCTCAAATATTCTAGAAAAAAATCATATTTAATTTTCAGGGCATTTGGAGAACTTTTATTTTTGGGGTATTTTTTATTGCATGGATAATTCAGAAAACAGACAGAAAATACTATTTTTGCTTTATTTAATATAAATAACAGAAAGTAAAAAGAGGATACAGAGAGTTGTGCTTTCTAAATTCATCTATCTCATGCTCATCAAAAGGAATCCACTAACAAGGTTGATCAGGTCTTGTTAACAAACTCATTTCGAATAACATGAAACCGGAGAATTTTCGAATAACACTAGGTTACCTCAACGGGGATATGCACATCCCCAACAATAAGAATATCATATTTCCTCATGACAGTAGGAAGAGGAAATTCAAAACCTCCAATAGGAATTGTTGAAAATTTTCCAATAGAATTGATACTGTGGACTTGAGGTTGTTTCCTCGGAAAGTGTACCGTATGATCATTACCATTAACATGAAAAGTGGCATTGCCTTTGTTGCAATCAATAACAGCCCCCGCGGTATTCAAAAGGGGTCTACCGAGGATAATCGACATACTATCGTCCTCAAGAATATCAAGAATAATAGAGTCTGTTAAAATAGTAACATTTCAACCACAACAGGCACATCCTCACAAATACCGACAGGTATAGCAGTTGATTTATCAGCCATTTGCAAAGATATTGCAGTAGTTCTCAACTTATTCAAATCAAGTCTACGATATAAAGAGAGAGGCATAACACTAACACCGGCTCCAAGATCACATAAAGCAATTTTAACATAGTTTCTTTTAATGGAGCATGGTATAGTTGGTACTCCTGGATCTCCAAGTTTCTTTGGTATTCCACCCTTGAAAGTTTAATTAGCAAGCATGGTGGAGATTTCAGCTTCTAGTATCTTTCTTTTATTTGTAACAATATCTTTCATGTATTTAGCATAAGGGTTCATTTTAAGCATATCAGTCAAACGCATACGCAAAAAGATAGGTCTAATCATTTCAGCAAAGCGCTCAAAATCCTCATCATCCTTTTCCTTGGATGGTTTAGGAGGAAAAGGCATGGGTTTCTAAACCCATGATTCTCTTTCTTTACCGTGCTTCCTAGCAACAAAGTCTCTCTTATCATAACGTTGATTCTTTGATTGTGGGTTATCAAGATCAACAACAGGTTCAATCTCTATATCATTTTCATTGCTAGGTTGAGCATCAACATGAACATCATCATTAACATTATCACTAGGTTCATGTTCATTACCAGATTGTGTTTCAGCATTAGAAATAGAAATATCATTGGGATTCTCAGGTGTGTCAACCACAGGTTCACTAGAAGCATGCAAAGTCCTATCATTTTTATTTTTCTTCCTCTTAGAAGGACTAGGTGCATCAATATTAGTTCTCTAAGAATCTTGCTCAATTCTTTTAGGGTGGCCCTCACGATACAAAGGTTCCTGAGTCATTTTACCCCCTCTAGTCATAACTCTAACAACATTATCATTTTTCTTACTATTTAATTCATTGAGCAAATCATTCTGAGCCTTAAGTACTTGTTCTACTTGAGTGGTAACCATAGAAGCATGTTTACTAATAACTTTAAGTTCACCTTTAACTCTAGACATATAATCACTCAAGTGTTCAAGCATATCAACATTGCATTTCAATTGTCTACCAACATAAGCATTGAAGTTTTCTTGTTTAACCATAAAGTCATCAAACTCATCCAAGCATTGGCTAGCGAACTTAGTAAATGGGATTTCACATTTATCAAATCTGTAGAGAGAATTTACCTTTACTACCTGTGTCGGGTTATCAAGACCATGTATTTCTTCAATAGGTGGTAAATTCTTAACATCTTCAGCTTTAATACCTTTTTCTTTCATAGATTCTTTGCCTCTTGCATATCTTCAGGGCTGAGAAATAGAATACCCCATTCTTTGGAGTTGGCTTAGGAGTTGGTTCAGGAAGTGTCCAATTATTTTCATTAGTCAACATATTATTCAATAGCAATTCATCTTGATCAACAGTTCTTTCCCTGAAAACACAACCAGCACAACTATCCACGTAGTCTCTGGAAGCATCGGTAGTCCATTATAAAAGATATCAAGTATTTCATTTTTCTTGAGAGGATGATCAGGCAAAGCATTAAGTAATTGGAGAAGCCTCCCCCCAAGCTTGCGCGAGACTCTCTTCATCAATTTGCACAAAATTATACATTTCCCTTAAGGCAGCTTGTTTCTTATGAGCGGGGAAATACTTAGCAGAGAAGTAATAAATCATATCCTGGGGACTATGCACACAACCAGGATCAAGAGAATTAAACCATGTTTTAGCATCACCCTTTAATGAGAACATAAACAACTTAAGGATAAAGTAATAGTGAGTTTTCTCATCATGAGTAAACAGGGTGGCTATATCATTTAATTTAGTGAGATGTGCCACAACCGTTTCAGATTCATAGCCATAAAAAGGATCAGATTCAACCAAAGTAATTAACTCAGGATCGACAGAGAAATCATAATCCTTATCAGTAATAAAGATAGGTGAAGTAGCAAAAACAGGGTCATATTTCATTCTAGCATTCAAAGACTTTTCTTTAAGCTTAGCTAATAATTTCTTAAGATCAGATCTATCATTGCAAGCAAGAAAGTCTCCAGCAGTTTCTTCATCCATAACATAACCCTCAGGCACAACAGGTAATTCATATCTAGGGGGACAATCTTCATCATCACTTTCATCAATATTATCGGATTCAATAATTTCATTCTCTCTAGCCCTAGCAAGTTGTTCATCAAGAAATTCACCTAGTGGCACAGTAGTATCAAGCATAGAAGTACTTTCATCATAAGTATCATGCAAAGTAGAAGTGGCATCATCAATAACATGCGACATATCAGAATGAATAGCAGGTGTAGGTGTCGCAAGTTTACTCAAAATAGAAGGTGAATCAAGTGCAGAGCTAGATGGCAGTTCCTTACCTCCCCTCGTAGTTGAGGGGAAAATCTTGGTTCTTTGATCTTTCAAGGTCTTCATAGTGACCAGCAGATACAAATCCCAAGTGACACAAAGAATAGAGCTATGCTCCCCGGCAACGGCACCAGAAAATAGTCTTGATAACCCACAAGTATAGGGGATCGCAACAGTTTTCAAGGGTAGAGTATTCAACCCAAATTTATTGATTCGACACAAGTGGAGCCAAAAAATATTCTCAAGTATTAGCAGCTGAGTTGTCAATTCAACCACACTTGGATAACTTAATATCTGCAGCAAGGTATTTAGTAGCAAAGTAATATGATAGTAGTGGTAATGGTAGCAAAAGTAATATTTTTGGTTTTATAGTGATTGTAACAGTAGCAACGGAAAAGTAAATAAGCAAAGAACAATATATGGAAAGCTCATAGGCATTGGATCGGTGATGAAAAATTATGTCGGATGCGATCAATCATGCAACAGTTATAACATAGGGTGACACATAACTATATCCAGTTCATCAATGTAATGTAGGCATGTATTCCGAATATAGTCATGCATGCTTATGGAAAAGAACTTGCATGACATCTTTTGTCCTACCCTCCTGTGGCAGCGGGGTCCTATTGGAAACTAAGGGATATTAAGGCCTCCTTTTAATAGAGTACCGGACCAAAGCATTAACACATAGTGAATACATGAACTCCTCAAACTACGGTCATCACCGGTAAGTATACAGATTATTGTCACTTCGGGGTTAACGGATCATAACACATAATAGGTGACTATAGACTTGTAAGATAGGATCATGAACTCACATATATTCATGAAAACATAATAGGTTCAGATCTGAAATCATGGCACTCGAGCCCTAGTGACAAGCATTAAGCATAGCAAATTCATAGCAACATCAATCTCAGAACATAGTGGATACTAGGGATCAAACCCTAACAAAACTAACTTGATTACATGATAAATCTCATCCAACCCATCACCGTCCAGCAAGCCTACGATGGAATTACTCACGCACGGCGGTGAGCATCATGAAATTGGTGATAGAGGAAGGTTGATGATGACGATGGCGACGGATTCCCCTCTCCGGAGCCTCGAACGGACTCCAGATCAGTCCTCCCGAGAGAGTTTAGGGCTTGGCGGCGGCTCCATATCGTAAAACATGATGAATCCTTCTCTATAATTTTTTTCTCCCCGAAATTGAATATATGGAGTCAAGGTGGACGTCGGTGGAGCATCAGGGGGCCCACGAGGCAGGGGGGCGCACCCCCCACCCTCGTGGATAGGGTGTGGGCCCCCTGACGTGGATCTTTTCGCCAGTATTTTATATATTCCAAAAATAATCTCCGTTGCTTTTCAGGTCATTCCGAGAACTTTTATTTCTGCACAAAAATAACACCATGGCAATTCTGCTGAAAGCAGCGTCAGTCCGGGTTAGTTCCATTCAAATCATGCAAGTTAGAGTCCAAAACAAGGGAAAAAGTGTTTGGAAAAGTAGATACGACGGAGACATATCACTAAGCACTTCTCCCATTGCAAGATAGATCAAATCTAGTAGGCCAAACTAAACCGAAAATTTGAAGAGACTTGCAAAGATATCAAATCATGCATATAAGAATTCATAGAAGAATCAAATATTGTTCATAGATAATCTTGATCATAAACCCACAATTCAACGGATCTCGGCAAACACACCGCAAAAAGTATTACATCGAACAGATCTCCAAGAACGACGCGCAGAACTTTGTATTGAGAACCAAAGAGAGAGAAGAAGCCATCTAGCTAATAACTATGGACCCGAAGGTCTATGGTAAACTACTCAGCATCATCAAAGAGGCTATGGTGTTGATGTAGAAGCCCTCCGTGATCGAATCCCCCTCCGGCAGATCGCCGGAAAAGGTTCCGAGATGGGATCTCACGGGTACAAAAGGTTGCGGCGGTGGAAAACTGGTTTTGTGGCTCCCCTGGATGTTTTCAGGGTATAAGAGTATATATAGGCGAAAGAAGTAGGTCGGTGGAGCTACGAGGGGCCCACGAGGGTGGGGGAGTGCACCGCCCTACTTCGTGGCCGCCTCGTTACTTCCTTGACCTCCACTCCAAGTCTCCTGGATTGCGTTTGTTCCATAAAAGATCCTCGCAAAGGTTTCGTTCCGTTTGGATTCCGTTTGATATTCCTTTTCTGTGAAACACTGAAATAGGCAAAAAACAGCAATTGGCACTGGGCCTCCGGTTAATAGGTTAGTCCCAAAAATAATATTAAAGTGCATATTAAAGCCCATTAAACATCCAAAATGGACAATATAATAGCATGGAACAATTAAAAATTGTAGATACGTTGGAGATGTATCAACATGACATTTTATTTTATTTAACTAATAAAAATAGGAAAAAATTAGGGACAGAAGGTAGTGCTTACTAAATTCATCAACTTCATACCACTCAAAAATGATCCATTAATAAGGTTGATCAAGTCTTATTAATAACCACTTTCGATTAGCATGAAATCGAAGAACTATCGTAAATCACTAAGTTACCTCAATGGGGATATGAATGTCTCCAACAATAAGCATTTCATATTTCTTTTTGACAGTAGGTAGAGGTATTTGAAAGCTTCGAATAGTGATTGTCAGAGATTTTTCAATAACATTAATACCATTCACTTGGAATTGTTTCTTTGGAAAGTGCACCGTATGCTCATTACCATTGATATGAAATGTGACCTTGCTTTTATTGCAATCAATAACAGCCCGTGTAGTATTCAAGAAGGGTCTACCAAGGATAATCGACATGTTGTCGTCCTCGGGCATCTCAAGTATAACAAAGTCAGTCAAAATAGTAACGTTAGCAACAACAATGGGCATATCCTCACAAATACCGATATGTATGGAAGTTGATTTATCAACCATTTGCAAAGATATTTCAGTAGGTGTGAGTTTATTCAAATCAAGTCTTTTATATAAAGAGAAAGGCATAACACTAACACCAACTCCTAACTCACATAAAGCAGTTTTCACATAATTCTTTTTGATAGAGCAAGGTATAGTTGGTATTCCCGGATCTCCAAGTCTTTTAGGTGCTCCATCTTTAAAAGTATAATTAGCAAGCATGGTGGAGATTTTAGCTTCTGGTATTTTCTCTTATTGGTGATGATGTCTTTCATGTACTTTGCATAAGGAGGCATTTTCAAGATATGAGTCAAGCGAGTATGCAAAAAACTGGCCTCAGCATTTTAGCAAAGCATTCAAATTCTTCATCATCTTTCTTTTTAGTTTACTTAGGTGGATTGGGCATAGGATTTTGAACCCACGGTTCTCTTTCTTTACCGTGTTTTCTAGCCACAAAGTCTCTTTTATCATATCTTTTATTCTTAGGTTGTGGGTTATCATGATCAACAAGTGGTTCTATCTCAACATCATTGTCTGGTTCTTTATTATATTGTTGAGCATCTTCTTGAACCTCATCATTATCTTTTTCATTATCAGAAGGTGAGTGTTCATTACCAGACTGAGTTTCAGCATCAGAGATAGAAGTTTCATTATCATTATCAGGATGTTTTTCTATTTCAGGTTCACTAGAAGCATGCAAAGTCCGATCATTTTTCTTCTTCTTTTTCTTTCTAGAAGGACTAGGTGCACTAGTGTTATTTGTTTGCGAGTCTTGTTCAATTCTTTTAGGGTGTCCCTCAGGATAAAGTGGTTCCTGAGTCATTTTACTTCCTCTAGTTGCTACTCTAACAACAAAGTCATGTTTATTATTATTCATTTCATCAAGCAACTCTCTTTGAGAGTTAGCAACTTGTTCTAACTGAGTTTGAACCATAGAAGCATGCTTTCCAACACCTCTAACATCATTTGAGATTCTAAATAACAAGTCACTCAAGCAAGCAATCATATCAGAATTGTATTTCAATTGTTTCATAACATTTGCATTGAAGTGATCTAGTTTTCTAATATAGTTTTCAAACCCATAAAGGCATTGGCTAGGGTGCATATTGTGAGGATTGTCATTTTCATTGAACTTCATTAGAGAATTTACCTCTACCACTTTAGGTAGTGGTGGAAGCCCATGTATCTCTTGAATAGGAGGTAAAATTTTGACATCCTCAGCTTTAATACCTTTTTCCTTCATAGATTTCTTTGCCTCTTGCATATCTTCGGGACTAAGATATAATATACCCCTCTTCTTCGGAGTGGGTTTAGGCGGTGGTTCAGGAAGAGTCCAATCGTCATAATTTTTTAATATATCATTCAATAATTCTTCACCTTTCCCAACAGTTCCATGAAAACACAACCAACAGAGCTATCTAGGAAATCCTTAGAAGCACCGGTTAGTCCATTATAGAAGATATCAAGTATTTCATTTTTCTTAAGAGGATGATCAGGCAAAGCATTAAGTAATTGGCAAAGCCTCCCCCAAGCTTGTGGGAGACTCTCTTCTTTAATTTGCACAAAGTTAAATAATTCCTGCAGGGCGGTTTGTTTCTTATGAGCAGGGAAATATTTTTCAGAGAAGTAATAAATCATATCCTGGGCCCTGGGGACTACGCACACAACCAGGAGTAAGAGTATTGTACCAAGCTTTAGCATCACCCTTTAATGAGAAAGGAAATAATTTGAGTATAAAGTAATAGCGAGTTTTCTCATCATGAGTAAAAAGGGTGGCTATGTCATTCAACTTAGTAAGATGTGCCACAACCGTTTCAGTTTCATAACCATGGAAAGGATCAGATTCAACCAAAGTAATTATCTCTGAGTCGACAGAGAATTCATAATTGTTATCATCAATAAAGATTGGTGAAGTAGCAAACTTAGGGTCATATTTCATTCTAGCATTCAGAGATTTTTCTTTATACTTGCATAATAATATCTCTACATCATCTCTATCCCTACAAGCAAGAATATCTCTAGTTGTCTCCTCATTCATAACATAACCTTCCGGTACGTTAGGCAATTCATATCTAGGAAGGCTAGTTCTACCAGGTGTTTCAGGAGTTTCAGTTTCAAGCTCATTATCAGATTCAACAACATCATGTTGTATTACTCTAGAAATTTGTTCTTCAAGAAAGACCAAGTGGCACATCATCATTATCAAGCAAGGTACTAGCATCATCATAAGCATTATCCATAGCAAAAGTAGCATCATCAATAACTTGCAACATATCAGAATTGATAGCATGTGGCGGTGTTGCAAGTTTACTTATAACAGAAGGTGAATCTAAAGCACAACTGGATGGCAGTTACTTACCTCCCCTCGTCTTAGAGGGATAAATCTTAGTCTTAGCATCCTTCAGATTCTTCATAGTGAAAAATTGATAATAATCCTAAGTGACTCAACAAATATAGCTATGCTCCCCGACAACGGCGCCAGAAAAAGGTCTTGATAACCCACAAGTATAGGGGATCACGACAGTTTTTGAGGGTAGAGTATTCAACCCAAATTTATAGATTCAACACAAGGGGAGCCAAAGAATATTTGAAGGTATTAGCAGCTGAGTTGTCAATTCAACCACACCTGGAGATTAATTATCTGCAGCAATGTGATCAGTAGCAAAGTAATATGATAGTTTTGATAATAGTGACAACAGTAACAGTAACGGTAACAGTGATAGCAGTAGTTTTGTAACAAGTGCAACAGTAACAACAACAGTAGTAACTTAGCAAGATCAATATAAGATTGGATCGGTGACTTCTTGGGTGATATTCATCATGAGACAGTTATAACCTAGGGCGATACAACACTAGCTCCAGTTCATCAATATAATGTAGGAATGTATTCCGTATATAGTCATACATGCTTATGGAAAGAACTTGCATGGCATCTTTTGTCCTACTCTCCCGTGGCAGCGGGGTCCTATTGGAAACTGAGGGATATTAAGGCCTCCTTTTAATAGAGAACTGGAACAAAGCATTAACACACAATGAATACATGAACTCCTCAAACAACGGTCATCACCGGGAGTGGTCCCGACTATTGTCACTCCGGGGTTGCCAGATCATAACACGTAGTAGGTGACTATAACTTGCAAGATCGGATCTAGAACAAGGATATAATGGTGATAATATAAACGGTTCAGATCTGAAATCATGGCACCCGGGCCCAAAGTGACAAGCATTAAGCATGGAAAAGTCATAGCAACATCAATCTTAGAACATAGTGGATACTAGGGATCAGACCCTAACAAAACTAACTCGATTACATGATGAATCTCATCAAACTCCTCACCGACCAGCGAGCCTATGAAGGAATTACTCACTCCCGGTGGGGAGCATCATGGAATTGGCGATGGAGAAGGGTTGTTGATGACGATGGACGAAGATCCCCCTCTCCGGAGCCCCAAACAGACTCTAGATCTGGCCTCCCGACAAAGAACAGGAGGTGACGGCGGCTCCGTCTCGTGGATCGCGATAATTCTTTCTCCCTGGTTTTTATCTGGAAAAATAGGATTTTATAGCATCGGTTTTAGGGTCTGCGGGGCCACCAGGTGGGGCCAACCCACCTGGGCGCGCCAGGAGGGGGCGCCCGGGTGGGTTGTGCCCACCCAAGTGCCCCCCTCCAGTGGTTCTTGGCTCCAGAAATTCTTATTTATTATATAGAAAATCCTCGCAAAGTTTCATTCCATTCCGAGAACTTTTATTTCTGCACAAAAACAACACCATGGTAGTTCTGCTGAAAACATCGTCAGTCTGGGGTTAGTTTCATTCAAATCATGCAAATTAGAGTCCAAAACAAGAGGAAAGCGTTAGGAAAAGTAGATACATTGGAGAAGTATCAACGTGCAGTAGTAAAACAACTGCCATATTCAAGGAGAGAGATGGCAGCTTCATGGGAGCATTTGTTCTTGTGTTGGAAGGGGTGGTTGATCTAAAATGTGTTGAGCCTATTGCATGCAGAGAAGCAATGTGCTTTGATGTCTTGCATGTAGGTGATGATGTAATTGCATCAGATTGGATGGATGTAGTGAAGGAGATTGTAGAGGGGTCCAAGGGAGAGCACGCTATGATAATCAATGGAAGGAGGTTGGATATATTGTTTTTCATCATGAACATAGAGATTCCAATGAGGATGCTCATACTATAGTATAAATTCTATAGATCTTGCATTTAGTCGCCATGTTTGGCTGCTGGAGGCCCCGAGTTATGTAAACCTCAGGATCCTTGATTAATAAAGCTCATGAGTTCCCCTACAAAAAAGAAGACCAGTACAACAACAAGTAGACAACACTTTCAATAAGGTAACAATGCAAGTCCAATTTCTGTTGAGCCCGACTAGTAAAAGTTCAGGACAAGAGTTTTCACCCCGTACATGAAGCAGTGTTCCACTCGGTATCTTAAAGATAGATCGTTTCATAGCCGCCTCCTTTGGTAGTTCATGCCAGGGCCAAAAGACACTAGCAGATTAATGGGACAGCTTCCCACCGTAGACCACCGGCATGACATCAGGTGGACATCCATGTATTCACACGGAATTGTCCTCCGCCACTCTACATAGACACAAGACACGCCATCATCCACCTTATCGCCGAAGCCTCTGCTCCAGAGCAAGAAGTCAGTGGAGAAACACAAACGCTCCCCTTGCTCATCAGTGCAGGGCTCTTTCACTGGTGCCTCGAGCATCCTTGTGTGATGGCCACTGCCCTCGAACTGGATAAAAATCATCTTTGCATTGCTAGTGAGTGTCACACACGATCGTTGCCAATGTGCCTACAAATACACCGATGCACCAGTTGATGAGTTGTTGCAACTCTTGATATGCTGTCGGGATCGCTAAGTGTCACTGGCCCTGCCGCAATGACCAGCGGAGGCCACTGCCATGATTACTCACGCATTTTTCACTGATGATGTTGTGTGTGTTATTGCCTCTATGAGCACCGACACCACCAGCTCCGCCTTTTTCGCACATCAGGACACCGACACCGGAGCCGCTTGCTTGGCAACCTCATTGGGTGGTGTAGGATCGAAGATATGTCTAGAGGGGGTGATTAGACTACTTGACCAAATAAAAATCTAGCATTTTCACAATTTTAAGTCTTGGCAGATTTTAGCAACTTATCACAAGTCAAGCAATAAACCTACACATGCAATTCTAAGAGTATAGCAGCTGAATGTAAATCATTGCATATGAAGGTAAACGGGAGGAGTTTAGAGGGAGCAAATGCAATGTAGACATGGAGATTTTTGGCGTGGATCCGATAGGTGGTGCTATTGTACATCCACGTTGATGGAGACTTCAACCCACGAAGGGTAACGGTTGTGCGAGTCCACAGAGGGCTCCACCCACGAAGGGTCCACGAAGAAGCAACCTTGTCTATCCCACCATGGCCATCGCCCATGAAGGACTTGCCTCACTTGGGTAGATCTTCACGAAGTAGGCGATCTCCTTGCCCTTACAAACTCCTTGGTTCAACTCGACAATCTTAACGGAGGCTCCCAAGTGACACCTAACCAATCTAGGAGACACCACTCTCCAAAAGGTAATAGATGGTGTGTTGATGATGAACTCCATGCTATTGTGCTTCAAATGATAGTCTCCGCAACACTCAACTCTCTGTCATAGGTTTGGATATGGTGGAAAGATGATTTGAGTGGAAAGCAACTTGAGGAAGGCTTGAGATCAAGATTCTTGTGGTTGGATTGGAATGTCTTGGTATCAACACAAGAGTAGGTGGTTCTCTCTCAGAAAATGAGTGGTGGAAGTGTAGGCACGTTTTGATTGCTCTCTCCATGAATGGAGGAAGGGTGGAGAAGTATATATATAGCCTCCACACAAAATCTAACCGTTACACACAATTTACCAAACTCGGTGGGACCGAATGGTGAAACTCAGTCAGACCGATTCAGTTCAAAATGTGAATGTTAGGCTTTTCGGTGGGACCCACATGATCAACTCGGTGGGACCGATTGTGTTAGGGTTAGGGAATAACGTAATCTCGGTGAGACCGATCACATGAACTCGATGCGACCGATTTCAATAGTAGGCAAACAGAGAGTTGGTCAGGAAAACTCGGTGGGACTGATCGCTCATTTCGGTGAGACCGAAACGTTACGAAAACGAAACAGAGAGTTTGCATTGCGAACTAGGTGGGACCGATCGCTCATCCTGGTTAGACCAAAAGATTACGAAGGGAAACAGAGAGTTTGCAATCCCATCTCGGTGAGACCGAACTGATTAGGGTTTCTGACTATGGCTATGTCAAGTGAACTCGGTGGCGCCGGATAGATCAAATCGGTGGACCAAGTTTGACTTTTGGTTTGGGACATATGTGGATATGAGAAAGTGGTTGAGGGCTTTTGGAGCATATCACTAAGCATTTTGAGCAAGCAACCCATTAAGCAACACCTCATCCCCTTTTAATAGTATTGGATTTTCCTATGGACTCAATGTGATCTTGGATCACTAAAATGAAAATGTAGAGTCTTGAGCTTGTGCCAATATGTGTCCTTAGCATTTTGAGGGGTCCACATCTCTGGTCCATGCCATGCCAATCATTGAACTTACTGAAAAGATTATCTTGAATGGATATTAGTTCAATGAGCTATGTGTTGTTAATAATTACCCAAACCACCGAGGGATTAGTTGCACTTTCAATCTCCCCCTTTTTGGTAATTGATGACAATATATAGATCAAAGCTTCTACAAATGATAATAAGAATGAAATACATCATCGCTTTGATAAGTATGTGATAAGCAAGAGCTCCCCCTAAATTTGTTCATTATTTAAAATTTTCTTTTGAATGCAAATGCACAATCGATTAGGATCATGGGTTACTCTTCCATGTCACATACATCTTGGTGGAGCGCTCAAAATGATAGAATATGAAATATACACTCATCACCAAGACAAAGTGGATAATCATACATGAGAGATAGATAATATCATCATCCAAGCACATACATTAAAGTATGATATGATCAAACACATGACCATACAAGTATCTCACACACACAACCATAAAGTATTATCCAAGAAAGCAAACAAATAAGTAGCAAGAGAGATAGCAAAAAGAAGGAAAGCTCTCTCTCTCTCTAAACCTATGATCTATACACTTTCTCCCCCTTTGGCAACAAGTTACCAAAAAGCTTGAAAATGCATAGTGCTATGAGGCTCTCTAAGCTTGATCTTCGGGGGGTGGCATGGAGAGGATTCCTGCAACAAATGCATCTGTAGAGGTAGTAGGAGCTGGTGGAGTTGCCACTGGAGGGGCAACTGAAGCGGTGGCTGCAAGTGCTGAAGTTGTAGCTCTAGTGTCTGTCACTGGCACTACTACAGACCTCTGCCTTCTGGTCACCCTTTGATATGCATCAGTAGTGTTCTTGTCACTCCTATCCTTGAGCTCTTCTTGGATCTTCTCCATAGAAGTCTGAATCTCAGTCACCTTGACATCCAAGTCATGAAGTTTGGTCTCAAAGATTCTCTCAAGACTCTCTTGATTCTGAGTCAGGTTGGCCAAACCTTTCTCAATCCTCAAAGTGGCTTGAATAAGATAGCCAAGTTGGTCTTTTTTTGACTTGAGAAAAACTTGGGAAGCATCTTCAGCACTTGGCATCTTGGCTGCCTTCTCTTCTTTTGCTTTTGCTCTCTTCTCTTAAGCCTCTACTGAAGTGGGATTTGCAGCATCCATGACAACTGTGTTGTCCTCAAAGTCAGGCCTCAAGGGAAGATGCTCTTTGTCCAACAGGTATGTGCCTTTGCCCATCTTGGAGTTGATGAGCATTTGAATGTGTGGAGCATACCCACATGATCTCTTCTGGTCATCAGTTGTCCTCTTGATTGTCTCTACAATCAGTGTCATCACCTTGAACTTTTCTGGCACATCAAACATATGCAGCAAATTTATGGAATGTCCTCTTATCATTCCATGATCACCAGACCTGGACAACAATGTGTGCCTAAGGATGGTATTGATTGTGGGGAACCTTGACAGAAGAAAATAGACAGAGCCAAACTTGTGATGTTCCAAAGCTGCATCTGGAATCTCCTTGTACATATGTGTTATGGAGTTGTGTCCCTTCCTTTGCTTGGCATACACACCAGTGTCATCCTCGTGCTCTTTAGGGGCATTGATCAACTTGGCCCACTCAGCAACTGTTCACTGGTACCTTGTACCTTCAGACATCCAAACAATCCTTTCATCTGGGTAGAAGTAAGCTGTTGAATAAAACTGCATAATGAGCTCATCATTCCACTTGGTCAATTTTTGACCCACAAAGGCATAAAATCCATTCATCCTGAAGCTCTCATGAACTCCAGGGAAGTGGTCTTCATTGTTGTCGATGTACTTCCAGTCAACCCACTTCATGTCACATACAATGGGCTTCTTGTCCTGGAGCACGGTCTCATAGAAGTCATGTTGTTCCTTGGTGTAAAATTTGTAGTCCACAGTAGTCCTTCTCCTCATAGCATAAGGGTCTGATTGTCTCCACAAACTGAGACCTGCATCCTTTCTCTCCTTCATGTTTTCAGCCACTGGGTGATTGTCATCATGATCAAGGATCTTGGGCTTTAACTTTCTGAGCACTTGGGCTCCATCTTCTTCTTCTTCTTCTTCTTCTTCTTCTTCTTCTTCTTCTTCTTCTTCTTCTTCTTCTTCTTCTTCTTCTTCTTCTGCTTCAATTTTAGGCATTGGGGCCTTATTCTTCTAAGCAGCTGGTATATTTCTTGTGCTTCTCTTTGGTGCAGACTTGGTGGCTGGAGCAGTAGCTTTGGGGGCAGTCTTGGGCTTTGATGAAGCAGCCTCAGACTTGATGGCATCCCCCATCAGCTTTTGAGTCTTTGATGCTGGTTCAGCATCCTCTTCTTCGTCTTCCTCGTCTGATTGGATCATCATTGAGGGCTTGCCAATGACTCTTGCCATAGTATTCTTGGCCCTTTCCTTCCTCTTCTTGCCCTCACCAGCAGCCTCTTCTTCAGTTGATTTGGAGGCTTCAAGAGTTGAGGCTCTGGCCTTTGACATAGGCACTCTCTTGGAAGGAGGCTTCCTGTGCATACCAGGTTTGGTTGAAGCTGTTGTCCAAATTCCTTCTTGACCACTTTCTTCTTGGACTTGACCTCCTCCTCACCAGAAACATAGTCTTCATCTTCAGAGTTTGAGTTTCTCTTCTTCCTCTGCCTAGTGACAGCCTTAGGCAGGTTGCTAGGAGTACTTTTGCTCCCATCATCATAGCTGTTAGAGGGACTAGTGCCCTCACTCATGTTAACTTGCTCCTTGGACTTGTTCTGGCTGTCACTCTGATCAGAAATTTTATGACACTGCAATCTGAAAGCTGACCCTGCGAATAGATGTAGTTGAGATAGAGTGGATGATCATCACAAAGTACAGAGGTTTTGCAAAACAATTTAGTCAAAAACTTAGTTTTAGTTTTCCATAAAAAGTATTTCGGAGCTACCGATTTGTTAAACTCGGTGCCACCGAAGCAATATTGGAGTCTGAACTAGCGAATTCGGTCAGACCGAGACACAGTTCGGTGAATCCAAGATTGCTAGGGTTTCACTGAGAGTCGAACTCGGTCACACTGATTTGCAAGTTTCGGTCAGACCGAAAGCTACAAGTGCAATGGCCTAAGCCAAATCGGTGAGACCGATTTCTATAACTCGGTCGGCGGAAACCTAACCCTAAATTTTCGAATCAAAACTAATGTAAAGGAAGTTTTTGTTGGATAGAATGATCTCATACGTGGTAAGAATCATGGCATTGACTCTGTGCTAAGAACCGGAGGTAAAGATTGCACAAAGAATCGAACCCATACCCTAACTTGGTGATGAGTTCGCTACGGCGGCAACGACGGTGAAGATTCCCATTGACGGCGGTGGAGACCAGCGGCGGGAGGTCGCCGGCAATGAGGAGATGATCTGGAGACCCGAGTCGGTGGAGCAGGACATGCGCGAGCGAAAAGGTTTCAGAGGAATTTCCAAAATTTGGCCCGTGTGTATATATATCCTGACCCTGTCGGTGTGACCGAGTGGAACGACTCGGTGGCACCGAGATGAAGAATCGCAAGCGGCTGCTGCAACTCGGTGTGACCGAATTGTTCAAATCAGTTGCACCAAGATTGAAAAACCTAGATCAACTTAATGAACTCGGTATGACCAAAAGGGATGAATCGATCAGACTGAAATACATAGAGAGGTTTTGGAAGTTTAAGTCTATGACGAATCGGTGGCTCCGAGTACTCCTCACCCAGAGGGTTCGAATCTGACTTGATCAAACTTTGTTATGTAGCATGAATAGAGTTTGAGACGAGAAATTCATAGATAGCTAGAGGAAGTTCTTAGGCATTCTTGTCCATCCATTTGGCAAAAGAAAAAGACCAACCAATCAAAGCAACAAATGGATGTCCTCGAATGAGAAAAGTATGCAATCAACATGCTCACACAAGAAGATGGCAAATGGAATATGTGGCAAAGCATGCACAAAAAATCTAGCATCTATCAAGCAATTGGTGATGACTAGGTCATCTATATATGAGTATATTGACTGAGGAGTCAAATGAGAACATTTGATCGGTAGGTCATACTCATCGTTTAAGCATAAGTGGGGTTACCACTTTTACATAAAGCATTGTTGTGTTCACACCATTAGAGTTGCTTTAGCTCAGTTCTTAGAATAAAGCTCCCCCTAGATGTGATATCCCCCCTAAGAGGGGTGAACAACCTTGGGTTTTGTCGATGATGACTTCATGTAGATGTTGAAGATGTAGATGCTCAATGTTGATGTAGATCATTTGGAGCAATCCGTTGGAGTGAGTTGCACTTTCAATACCTACATGGGTTAGTCCCACAAGGAACAAACAAGGATATCCATATACAAGATGATGTCCATGAAAGAATTAGGTTACCTTGTCCCTTGTCTTACCAACAAGAGGGTTTGTGACTCCTTGAACTAGTGCAAGATGTGGAAGTTGTTTGCACTTGTTCTTGCCAAAATGATATGAGTGAAATATGTTGGCGGAGTCACCCTCAAGAACTCTCTAGTTCTTCTTCTTCGGGATCCACATCATCTTGATGGGAATCCTTGGAGTTGTAGCCATACTTGATGATGTAGAACTTGATGTAGTCTTGGGAACCCATTTGACTAAGGCCTTGGGAGCTTCTTCAAATGCATCAATCTCCTCTTGAAGCTTGTTGAGGGAGTCCTGGACTAAGGGGTCCTCAGGCGTCCGGCCTGTTGGACATGGGCCGGACTGATGGGCTATGAAGATACAAGACCGAAGACTCTCACCCGTGTCCGGATGGGACTCTCCTTGGCGTGGATGGCAAGCTTGGCGTTCGTATATGAAGATTCCTTTCTCTGTAACCGACTTTGTACAACCCTAGTCCCCTCCGATGTCTATATAAACCGGCGGGTTTAGTCCATAGGGACGATCATAATCACATAGGCTAGACTTCTAGGGTTTTAGCCATTATGGTCTCGTGGTATATCAACTCTTGTAACCCCTATACTCATCGATATTAATCAAGCAGGACGTAGGGTTTTACCTCCATTAAGAGGGCCCGAACGTGGGTAAACATCATGTCCCCTGTCTCCTGTTACCATCAACCTTAGACGCATAGTTCGAGACACCCTACCCAAGATCCGCCGGTTTTGACACCGACATTGGTGCTTTCATTGAGAGTTCCGTTGTGCCGTCGTCAGAAGGTTCGATGGCCCCATCCATCATCTACAACAATGCTGCCAGGGGGATGTCTTTCTCCTTGGTCAGATCTTTGTATTCGGCGGCTTCGCACTGCGGGCCAACTCGCTTGGCCATCTAGAGCAGATCGACAGCTACGCCCCTGTCCGTTAGGTCAGGTTCGGAAGCTTGAACTACATCGCTGATATCTGCGGAGACTTGATCTTCGACGAATTTGAGCCGACGACAGCTGCTCCCTGCCACCATGATGAACATGACCTAAATCTGTCATCGGACCATGCACAGGAGATTGCGCCTGTAAGCGCTCCGGCCCTAGATTCGGAGCAGCTTGCGCCATCCGAAGACGGGAAGCTTAACCCCGCCACGGAAACCGCAGACTCAACGGCATTGGAGCTGCACACAGACCCAACTTCGAGCGAGGTCTACATCGTCGGACCCCCAGACTCATCTCCGGTCACTGGTTCCGAACTTCATGTATCCACGTCCGACGAGCCTTACCAGGCGCCGGTCGTCGAATTCAGTTCTGCGGATATCTTCTGGCACTCACCTTTAGGCGATGTGCTAAACTCATTAAAAACCCTCTCTTTGGCAGGGGACTCATGCTACCTCTTGAGCACTGCTTTGGATTTCCCCGAAGAGGAGAGGATGATGCAGCAAAGTAGCGTAAGTATTTCCCTCAGTTTTTGAGAACCAAGGTATCAATCCAGTAGGAGGCTACGCACGAGTCCCTCGTACCTACACAAAAACAATAGCTCAACGCAACCAACGTGCTTAGGGGTTGTCAATCCCTTCACGGTCACTTACGAAAGTGAGATCTGATAGAGATGATAAATAATATTTTTGGTATTTTTGGTATAGAGATGCAAAGTGAAAAGTAAAAGGCAAAGTAAAAAGCAAAGCAATAATAAAGTGATGGAGATTGTTATGATGAGAAAGACACCCGGGGGTCATAGGTTTCACTAGTGGCTTCTCTCAAGAGCATAAGTATCCTACGGTGGGTGAACAAATTACTGTTGAGCAATTGACAGAATTGAGCATAGTTATGAGAATATCTAGGTATGATCATGTATATAGGCATCATGTCCGAGACAAGTAGACCGACTCCTGCCTGCATCTACTACTATTACTCCACTCATCGACCGCTATCCAGCATGCATCTAGAGTATTAAGTTAAAAACAGAGTAACGCCTTAAGCAAGATGACATGATGTAGAGGGATAGTTTCATGCAATATGATAAAAACCCCATCTTGTTATCCTCGATGGCAATGATACAATACGTGCCTTGCTGCCCCTTCTATCACTGGGAAAGGACATCGCAAGATCAAACCCAAAGCTAAGCAGTTCTCCCATGGCAAGAAAAACCAATCTAGTAGGCCAAACCAAACTGACAATTCGAAGAGACTTGCAAAAATAACCAATCATACATAAAAGAATTCAGAGAAGATTCAAATATTATTCATAGATAGACTTGATCATAAACCCATAATTCATCGGTCTCAACAAACACACCGCAAAATGAAGATTACATCGAATAGATCTCCACGAGAGAGGGGGAGAACATTGTATTGAGATCCAAAAAGGGAGAAGAAGCCATATAGCTACTAACTATGGACCCGTAGGTCTGAAGTAAACTACTCACACTTCATTGGAAGGGCTTGGATGATGATGTAGATGTCGGATTTCGGGTTCGGGCAGACCCTTGAGGTTCGAACACTGGGGTGTGCGCGGAGATTTCGCCTCCTACCTACCTGCACCCCTCTGCCTCGCTAAGATCTAAGCTATGGGAAGAACGACACAAGGGACACATGGTTTATACTAGTTCGGGCAACCATTGTGGTGTAATACCCTACTCCAGTGTGTGGTGTGGTGGATTGCCTCTTGGGCTGATGATGATGAACAATACAAGGAAGAACAGCCTCACGAGGGCCTGTTCTTGGCTGGGGGGGACGAACTGCTAGGGGGAGTTCAGTCACCCTTCTCTCTCTCTCTCTCTCTCGGATCTCGATCCCCCTCTCTCTGATATTTTTTCCCCTCCTACTATGGTGGCTAGTCCTATTTATAGAGGCCCTGGTCCTCTTCCCAAATATCGAGCGGGAAGGGAGCCAACAATGGCGGGCTAATTTGAAGGGGGGCAACTAGTACTAGCTATCCTGACAAAAGTAGTCTTCGTCTGCACAAAGCTCTGGTGGTGACGCCGTCTTGGGCTCCACAATGACCTCCGTCTTGCAGTCCTTCTGGTCTTGATCTTGTTGCACCGAAATGGCAACCTTTGCCTGATGCCTCGGTACTCTGCGGCTGCGCTTGCTCCCTTTGCACCAAAGAGGAAAGGAGGACACTGCGCGGGCTGGCGCCCGCCTGGCGCCTTTGGTCGTCATGGCTTGCGTACGGGCACCTCATGAGGTACCCCGCCTTGATCTCTCCGCCTCCTCGCGAGCCAGCCTGATGAGGCTGTTCCTGAGGAAGCTTCGTGTCATCCGCCCCGCGAGGCTTGGCCCCTCGCGAGGGTCTTGGGTCTGTGTTGATGAAGATGGGTCGTGCTGGGCCCCCTTTTGAGCCACGCCGCAGGCCGCAGGCAGGCAAGTCTGGGGACCCCCGTTCCTAGAACGCCGACAGTAGCCCCCGGGCCCAAGGCGCGCCCGGACTTGGCCGTGCAGGGAGGCGGAAGGGCAGGGGCGAAGCGCCGCGGGCCCTAACAGCCTGCAGCCTTGGGCGCCGCGTGGCGGTTGATTGGACGTGGGAGGCACTGTTCCCCCACGCCCCCCTTATTTTGCGCCATGCTAGGCGGACTCGTAGTTGTACACAGCCGCTCCCCTTTCTGTCGCTCGAGTGCCCTCTGTCCTTCCTCCGCTCGAACTCCAGCTTATGTTTTCAACCCGATCTCGAACTTCCCCCCCTTTCCCATCGCCATGGCTCCGACGAAGAAGGGAAGAGGGAAGAAACCCGTGCCTCCGCCTTGCCCGCCGCCGTTGGCGGCCCCCGCTGAGGGCTTGGGCAAGGTCAGCTGGGCTCTGGCCACTATCTTCAACGAATGCGGGAGGACGACGGCCTGGCCCGCATCCCACTTCTCCATCAACAGGATAGTCACCAAGGTCCCGTATTTCGCCGATGCCCTATGGGCGGGTCTGGTTCCTCCCTTTTCTGATTTCTTCAATGCCGTGCTTTCCCACTACCAGATCCACATGATGCATCTGGGTCCTGAATCCATCACCCTCCTTTCGGTCTTCGCCTTTGTTTGCGAGGCTATGATGAGCATCCTTCCTTCGGTTGCCTTGCTGCGCCACTTCTTCTCGCTGCGCCTTGTCGACCCTACCCAATGCTGGGCGTGCGTGAGCTTTGTTGCCGCGTCTGAGACAGCGGCCTCTGGGATTGACTTCAAGCTCCCTCCGCCCGCGGCTGGGTTCCGCGAGCGGTGGCTGTATGTGGATGCAGGGGTGCCCAACCCCCTGCTATCGGAGCCAACTTCGCCTATTGTCCCCAATTCGGGCTGGGGCCAGGAGACGCTTGAGAGCCCCCGGCTCGTCTTCGTCTGGCAACGCTTCACGTTCTTGAGGTCGATTGGCGTGACAACGCCAAAGGTGGTGAAGGAGTTCCTGCTACGCCGCGTTGCTCCTCTCCAACACCACTCCCGCCGGATGCGGGCCTTCAGCAGGCGCGATGATCGTATGAGGCTCCAGGAAGAGGACCTGACGCCTGAAGTGCTGAGGACGACGCTCTTGACACTGACTGGGGACCCCAACCCCGGCACCATCCAGCAGGGAGGGGCCTTGCTGTACCTCTGCCAAAGCAGGGGCGATTTTGTGAAGCAGATGCCTATCTTTGATGAGTGGGGGTCGCACCCCGCCGGCCTCCAGGGACCTCGCGAGAACCCACTGATGGTGACTGCCCTTCCAGTCGGCCACATCGACTCTTCCTCAAGCGGCGGAGCAGGGAGGCATGAGGCGCCAGAGGCCGAGGGGGCTCCCGGCGGGGTGACAGCATAGGGCGATGCTCATGAGGGAGCAGCTCTTGGGGCCCTTGCCGCTGAGGCTGAGGGTGGCAAGCAGCTACCCTCAGCGCCTGTGAATGAGGCCCCTGAGGCTCCAGCTGCTTCTCTTGGCGAGGCGATTGGCAGCGCGCATCAGGCGGGCGCCTCTGACGCAGATCGGCTTGACGCTCCATCTTTGTCGCAGGTTGATCCCTGCGCCCAACTCTTGGGACGCTTCCGCGTGGACTTTGAGGCCCTCCGGAAGAGAAGGGAGGCCCTGGGCGACGATTACCCTTGTCGCCTGCTGAAGCATAGGAAGTACTTTGCCACTGATGAGTGAGCCTTCTCCTTTCCCAGCTCCCGATCCTTCTGTTGCTTTTACTGACCCTTGCTCCGCAGGCCCCTTCCAGCCGAGCTCGCGGAGACGGCTGAGGTGCCGTCCTCCTTGGCTTCGCCCCCTCCACCGTCCTCAAGCGCTCCTAGCAGCAGAGCCCTTGTGGTGAGGGCGATCGGAGAGGCGAACCGTCCCGAGGCGCATCGTGGCCTTGCGCACCTCGCGATCCTCCTTCGCGGGCCTTCTCGTGGCATAGCCAGCCTGCCGGGGCTTCTCGCCTGGTCGTGGACTACGATTGGCTGAGGCGCTCCCTGCGCTCTTCAACTGGGGACGGGTTGGCTCCAGGCCGGGCTTCTGGCATGGCGTGCCCGGCCGTCGCGAGGGTGCCAGCCCCCAGCCTCCTGCCCGGAGGGGGAGTGCTGATTCGTGGCCCCCGGCGCTTGCTTGGGGCAGATGATGGTGTGTAAGATGTGCTCGAGCATGCTCGGGAGCGTCGCGCTCTCCGCCAAGGATTCCTTCGAAGGGCGGCTGAAGCGGTAAGCCTGCTTGGTGAGGAGCTTGCTGATGAAGACGCGCGCCTTGAGGCCGAGGGCCAGCGCCTGGCTGCAGAGAGGCGCGAGCTGGAGGGTGCCATCGCCCTTGCGCACCGTCAGCGCGATCTTGAAGACGCAGAGGCCAAGGCATCGCTGGTGGCCTCTCGGGAGGCCCGATCTCGGGCCGCCGAGGAGGCCTGGGAAGCTGACCAGCGGCGAACAGCGGCGGAGGAGCGGGCTCGGGAGCTCCTGGCCTGGTGCCACTCACTGGAGGAGCAGGTGGAGCTGCGCGAGGCAGCCCTCGCGTCGATGCAGGTGGCCTCTGGCGACTCAGCAGAGCTCCAGAAGCGTGAGGAGGCGCTGACGCTGGAAGCCGCCGAACGTACCCGCGAGTACGAGCGTCTGGAGACGAGGGAGCGCTTGGTGACGCAGGCGGAGGATGATGTCGCTGCACAGGAAGCCCGTGTCCTGGAGGAGGTCGGACGTCGGGTGGCGATGGCGCAGTTGAACCTCGCGCACGAGTTCGAAGAGAAGCTGGGATTGATCTAGGCCGAGGCTGAAGGCAGGACTGCTGCCTTGAGGGCCAAGCTGGAGGAGGCGACGCGGCGGGCCGATGCTCTCCGGGCCGCCCTTGAGGTGGTGCAAGGTGAGTTAACCACCTCCCAGGCCGAGGCGCTCCTTCTCCGCCAGCGGGTGGAGGAGGCTGAGGTCGTTGCGCGCCAGAATGCGGACGAGATACGTCAGCGGCGGATCCTGGAGCATGAGCACGGCCTCATGCTCACCACGCTCCGGGAGAGAGCCAACACAGCCTTGGGCAACATCTGCGAGGCGGCTGTTGGCAAGCCGCACGCAGTCAACTACGCCGGCAATCTTCAGTTCTTCACTAACGTGGTGACGTAGCTGGAGGCGCGGTCGGTCAGGGCTGACAGGTTGGTGGAGGAGAGGAGCCGCGCCCTGCTCGGGCGCGCCTTTTCTCGCGTCTTCAGCCATCTCCGGAACATGGATCCCTACTTCGATTTCGATGCCGCCATCGCCCCAGTCCCCCAGGCCATCTGAGACGATCTGGCGCATTGGGTGGAAGACAATGTGGATGCTCTTATCAGGGCCTTCGCTTCAGACAACGACGGCGTGATCATGGCTGCCGACGAGGGCGGTGTGGTGAACGGCCCTGACGCGACTGGCGGCGACGCGGACAGCGATAGCGAGTTCAGCGACGCCAGCAACGGCTCGGGTGGTGCTCCTGAGGACGCATTGGGGGATTTATCCGACTGATTGTGCATCGTTCCTACTTCCTTACCCTGCATGAATAGAACTTAGGTTTTGGCCTGATGGCGGTGAGAGCATTTTGGTGGGGGAGCCCCTTATGTAAAGCTTGTGTTCATCGTATTAGTAGACGCTACATTGCCCATGCGCCCGCGCCAAGTGGTTGGCTTAAGCGACGCACTGGTCAGCAAGTTTACCTTTGTCCCGTGCTAGCCCTGAGGTAGCCCATGGGAGGTTGTGGTGTCCTGAGTGTTCCCTGATTGAATCCGCAGGATCTGCAGTAAAATACCCTCCTGAGAGGACGCGGCGGCGGCAGTCTGGGCTACGCGCAAGCTAGGCCTGACCCGGCTCGCGAGGGGCTCACGAGGGGAGGCAGCTGAGGCGAAGTGGTAACCAAAATGCAAGAAATCGCTCGAACGAGACTAATCACCCCTTCCCCGAACACACGCAAATCTCAAATTCGAATCCAACTTGAATCCAGCGGGGGAAAGCGACAACCAAAGGGAAAAGCAAAGAAAGCAGACAAAAGGCCGCGTCCGGCACCTAATCTAGTCTTGGACGTCTTCTCACCAGCGCGGAGCTAAGTGCTGCCACTAGGCGTGGGAGGGAGCCCCAGGGCCTGAGGCCGACACCCCTGAGACTCCGGGGCGTGTACAGCCCCACTCATTATTACGTGAGAGTGTCACGGGGCAGCGAGCTTCACAGGCACCGGGCCTTCTTCACAGGTACCGGCCTTGCTTCATATCGCCAGACGAGGGCCCCGCCTTGTGCCACACTCTAGTGCCATCAACGACGACCGGAAACCAGGACGCCGCCGATGGGGTAGAGCGGTCGCCAGCGGTTCCCCCGACGACCACGGGTCCTCCGCCAGGGGCAGGCCCTGAGGCACCTCCCCAGCGGAGGGCCTACCTCCTGAGAACACCTTGCTCCCAACGCCGCGGTGGTGATGTCGGATCTCGGCCCCTCTCCTGCAGCCCCCTGCGCCCTCCTCCCGAGGGGTAGGAGACTATGGGAGCGGGGCAGCTGCTCGCTGTGGCGACCTGCACCTCCTGCGATCCACGGTTAGTGTATGCCTGCTCCTGAAGAATTAGCGGTACCCGATAATCGTTGCCTCCAGCGTGCCCAGTGGGGCCGTCCCGGGACTCCTGGAAGGGCCTAGCTTCTGGCGCCTCGTCCCCCCAGCTTGGGCTGAGGGGCGAGCCTTGTTCGCCCTCGTGAGGGTGTCCTTAGTCCATCATGAGGGCACGTATTCTTCTGGTGCCGTCATCCCGAAGGCCGTGCCGTGGTGCTCCGCGAGCCACACAGCTCTGCTTGACGCGCCCACCGTGGGTTGGTAGCGCGGCTGTCCACTGGGGCCGTGGGTCGCGTCGCGCCCTCCTTCTTCGCGGACCGAGAGCGGGGGCAGCGCCGCCGCCGGTCCGGCACTGACAGCTTCGCTGGCATTGGAGTAGCCCTGGAGCCTGCGGGCGCGCACGGAGCCCCCGCGCGGGCCGCCCTGGGCTTGAGATGGGAGCTGGGTGCAGAAGGGGTGAGCCCCCGAGGTGGCGAAGCCCAGGAGCTCTACCACCCGCTCCAGCAGCACATCGCGGCCGCCCTCCAGCAGCCTGCACTGCAGCAGCTCTCGGGCCACCGTGAGAGCGGCCCTCGAGTTCGCCTGCTCCCGGCGGGTGTACAGCGTCGTGGTCGCGGCGTGATTGGAGGCCCTTGCTGCCAACCGCGCCTACCGCGGTGTGAGAGCTGTCGAAGCCTGTCCGCGTCGCCCGCGGCCCGTAGTGCCCCGCGGACCGCGAGCTGCCTGGGGCATGGGGTTGCCCGAGGCGAGCGGCTCTACGCGGGCGGGCCATGCCACCCATGGATCTGGGTTGCCCGCCTGGTCGCCGGACATGGCGATGACGACGCGACGGGGCGCGAAGCGGTAGAAGGTGGATTCTGGCGCACCCCTACCTGGCGCGCCAAATGTCGGATTTCAGGTTCCAGCAGACCCTTGATGTTCGAACACTGGGGTGCGCGCGGAGATTTTGCCTCCTACCTACATGCACCCCTCCGCCTCGCTAAGATCTAAGCTATGGGAAGAACGACACAAGGGACACAGGGTTTATACTGGTTCGGGGCACCATTGTGGTCTAATAACCTACTCTAGTGTGTGGTGTGGTGGATTGCCTCTTGGGCTGATGATGATGAACAATACAAGGAAGAACAGCCTCGCGAGGGTCTGTTCTTGGCTGGGGGGACGAACTGCTAGGGGGAGTTCAGTCACCCTTCTCTCTCTCTCTCGGTTCTCGTTCCCCCTCTCTCTGATCTTTTTTCCCCTCCTACTATCATGGCTAGTCCTATTTATAGAGGCCTTGGTCCTCTTCCCAAATATCGAGCGGGAAGGGAGCCAACAATGGCGGGCTAATTTGAAGGGGGACAGCTAGTACTAGCTATCCTGACAAAAGTAGTCTTCGCATGCACAAAGCTCTGGTGGTGACGCCGTCTTGGGCTCCACAATGACCTCCGTCTTGCAGTCCTTCTGGTCTTGGTCTTGTTGCACCGAAATGGCAACCTTTGCCTGATGCCTCGGTACTCCGCGGCTGCGCTTGCTCCCTTTGCACCAAAGAGGAAAGGAGGACACTGCGCGGGCTGGCGCCCGCCTGGCGCCTTTGGTCGTCATGGCTTGCGTCACGGGCACCTCATGAGGTACCCCGCCTTGATCTCTCCGCCTCCTCGCGAGCCAGCATGATGAGGCCGTGCCTGAGGAAGCTCCGTGTCGTCCGCCCCGCGAGGCTTGGCCCCTCGCAAGGGTCTTGGGTCTGTGTTGATGAAGATGGGCCGTGCTGGGCCCCCTTTTGAGCCACGCCGCAGGACGCAAGCAGGCAAGTCTGGGGACCCCCGTTCCTAGAACACCGACAGTAGAAGCCCTCGTGATCGATGCCCCCTCCGGTGGAGCTCCGGAACAGGCCCCAAGATAGGATCTTGTGGATATAGAAAGTTGCGGCGGTGGAATTAGGTTTTTGGCTCCGTATCTGATCGTTTGGGGGTACGTGGATATATATAGGAGGAAAAAGTACGTCGGTGGAGCAACAGGGGGCCCACGAGGGTGGAGGGCGCGCCTAGGGGGGGAGGGGGGCAGGCGCCCCCCCTACCTCGTGGCCTCCTGTTAATTGGCTTGACGTAGGGTCCAAGTCTCCTGAGTTGTATTCGATGAGAAAATCATGTTCCCGAAGGTTTCATTCCGTTTGGACTCCGTTTGATATTCCTTTTCTTCGAAACCCTCAAAGAGGCAAAAAACAACAATTCTGGGCTGGGCCTCCGGTTAGTAGGTTAGTCCCAAAAATAATATAAAAGTGGATAATAAAGCCCAATAATGTCCTAAACAGTAGATAATATAGCATGGAGCAATCAAAAATTGTAGATACGTTGGAGACGTATCAAGCATCCCCAAGATTAATTCTTGCTCATCCTCGAGTAGGTAAATGATAAAAACAGAATTTTTTATGCGGAGTGCTACTTGGCATAATTTCAATGTAAA
Source organism: Triticum urartu (assembly GCF_003073215.2). Classification (NCBI taxonomy): domain Eukaryota; kingdom Viridiplantae; phylum Streptophyta; class Magnoliopsida; order Poales; family Poaceae; genus Triticum; species Triticum urartu. The sequence goes on along the minus strand of NC_053028.1, from coordinate 170,948,404 downwards.
TCTTCTTAATTGTGGTATGAATATTCAGATTCAAAAGATTCAAGACAAAAGTTCATGTTGACATAAAAATAATAATACTTCAAGCATACTAACAAAGCAATTATGTCTTCTCAAAATAACATGGCCAAAGAAAGCTATCCCTACAAAATCATATAGTCTGGCTATGCTCTATCTTCACCACACAAAGTATTTAAATCATGCACAACCCCGATGACAAGCCAAGCAATTGTTTCATACTTTTCACATTTTCAAAACTTTTTCGATCTTCACGCAATACATGAGCGTGAGCCATGGATATAGCACTATATGTGGAATAGAATGGTGGTTGTGGAGAAGACAAAAAGGGAGAAGATAGTCTCACATCAACTAGGCATATCAACGGGCTATGGAGATGCCCATCAATAGATATCAATGTGAGTGAGTAGGGATTGCCATGCAACGGATGCACTAGAGCTATAAGTATATGATAGCCAACAAAAGAAACTAAGTGGGTGTGCATCCAACTCGCTTGCTCACGAAGACCTAGGGCATTTTGAGGAAGCCCATAATTCGAATATACAAGCCAAGTTCTATAATGAAAAATTCCCACTAGTATATGAAAGTGACAGAATGAGAGACTCTCTAGCATGAAGATCATGGTGCTACTTTGAAGCACAAGTGTGGTAAAAGGATAGTAACATTGTCCCTTCTCTCTTTTTCTCTCATTTTTTGGGCCTTCTCTCTCTCTTTTTTTGACCTCTTTTTCTCTCTTTTTTATTTTTCGTCCGGAGTCTCATCCCGACTTGTGGGGGAATCATAGTCTCCATCATCCTTTCCTCACTTGGGACAATGCTCTAAAAATGATGATCATCACACTTTTTATTTTTCTTACAACTCAACAATTACATCTCAATACTTGGAACAAAATATGACTCTATATGAATGCCTCCGGCGGTGTACTGGCATATGCAATGAATCAAGAGTGACATGTATGAAAGAATTATGAATGGTGGCTTTGCCACAAATACGATGTCAACTACATGATCATGCTAGCAATATGACAAATATGGAGCGTGTCATAATGAACGGAACGGTGGAAAGTTGCATGGCAATATATCTCAGAATGGCTATGGAAATGCCATGATAGGTAGGTATGGTGGATGTTTTGAGGAAGGTATTTGGTGGGTGTATGATACCGGCGAAAAGTGCACGGTATTAGAGAGACTAGCAATGGTGGAAGGAAGGAAAGTGCGTATAATCCATGGACTCAACATCAGTCATAAAGAACTCATATACTTATTGCAAAAATCTAGAAGTTATCAAAGCAAAGTATTACGCGCATGCTCCTAGGGGGATAGATTGGTAGGAAAAGACCATCGCTCGTCCCTGACCGCCACTCATAAGGAAGACAATCAATAAATAAATCATGCTCCGACTTCATCACATAACAGTTCACCATACGTGCATGCTACGGGAATCACAAACTTTGACACAAGCATTTCTCAAATTCACAACTACTCAACTAGCATGACTCTAATATCACCATCCTCATATCTCAAAACAATTATCAAGCATCAATTTTTTTCTAAGTATTCAACGCACTCCAAAGAAAGTTTTACAAATCTTGAATACCAAGCATATTATTATTAAGAAAATTACCATGCTATTAAGACTCTCAAAATAATCTAAGTGAAACATGAGAGATCAATAGTTTCTATAAAACAAATCCACCACCGTGCTCTAAAAGATATATGTGAAGCATGAGATATCAATAGTTTCTATAAAACAAATCCACCACCGAGCTCTAAAAGATATAAGTGAAGCACTAGAGCAAAATTATATAACTCAAAACATATAAGTGAAGCACATAGAGTATTCTATCAAATTCAAAATTATGTATGGCTCTCTCAAAAGGTGTGTACAACAAGGATGATTGCGGTAGACTAACAAGCATAGACTCAAATCATAAAAGACGCTCCAAGCAAAACACATGTCATGTGGTGAATAAAAATATAGCTCCAAGTAAAGTTACCGATAGAAGTAGACGAAAGAGGGGATGCCTTCCGGGGCATCCCCAAGCTTTGGCTTTTAGGTGTCCTTAGATTATCTTGGGGGTGCCATGGGCATCCCCAATCTTAGGCTCTTGCCACTCCTTATTCCATAATCCACCAAATCTTTACCCAAAACTTGAAAACTTCACAACACAAAACTTAAAGTAGAAAATATCGTGAGCTCCGTTAGCGAAAGAAAACAAAAGACCACTTAAAGGTACTGTAATGAACTCATTCTTTATTTATATGGGTGTCATACCTACTGTATTCCAACTTCTCTATGGTTTATAAACTATTTTATTAACCATAGATTCATCAAAGTAAGCAAACAACACACGAAAAACAGAATCTGTCAAAAACAGAACAATCTGTAGTAATCTGTAGCTAGAGCAAGATCTGGAACCCCAAAAATTCTAAAATAAATTGCTGGACGTGAGGAATTTATCTATTAATCATCTTCAGAAAGAATTAACTAAATATCACTCTCCAAATAAAAATTACAGCAGTTCTCGTGAGCGCTAAAGTTTCTGTTTTTTTACAGCAAGTTCAACAAGACTTTCCCCAAGTCTTCCCAACGGTTCTACTTGGCACAGACACTAATTAAACACACAAAAAACCAAAACAGAGGCTAAATAATTTATTTATTACTAAACATAAGAAAAAAGCAAGTAATAAAAATAAAATTGGGTTGCCTCCCAACAAGCGCTATCATTTAACGCCCCTAGCTAGGCATAACAAGCAAGAATAGATCTAGGTATTGCCATCTTTGGTAGGCAATCCATAAGTGGATCTCATGATAGATTCATATGGTAATTTTATTTTCTTTCTAGGGAAGTGTTCCATGCCCTTTTTTAATGGAAATTGGAATCTAATATTCCCTTCCTTCATATCAATAATTGCACCAACCGTTCTAAGGAAAGGTCTACCGACAATAATAGGGCAAGAAGGATTGCAATCTATATCAAGAACGATAAAATCTACGGGCACATAATTCCTATTTGCAAAAATAAGAACATCATTCATTCTTCCCATAGTTTTCTTAATAGTGGAATCCGCAAGATGCAAGTTTAGAGAGCAATCATCAAAATTACGGAAATCTAGCAAATCACACAAAGTTTTGGGAATAGTAGAGACACTAGCACCCAAATCACACAAAGCATAAAACTCATAATCTTTAATTTTAATTTTAATAGTATTTTCCCACTCATCATAAAGTTTTCTAGGAATAGAAAATTCCAATTCAAGTTTTTCTTCATAAGATTGCATCATGGCATCAACGATATGTTTAGTAAACGCTTTATTTTGACTATAAGCGTGAGGAGAATTGAGCACGGATTGCAACAAGGAAATACAATCAATCAAAGAGCAATTTTCATAATTAAATTCCTTGAAATCCAATATAGTGGGTTTAGCAACATCTAGGGTTTTAATTTCTTCAATCCCACTTTTATCAAATTTAGCATCAAGATTAACAAATTCCAAATTCTTTGAACGCCTTCTAGGTGAAGGTGGATCATATTCAGTCCCATCATTATCAAGATTCATATTGCAGAACAAAGATTTAATAGGGGACACATCAATAACTTTTAGATCTTCATCTTTATTTTCATAGGAACTAGAAGAACACGCATTAATAAAGGCATCTTTCATAGCACGCGTCCTAGCAGTTCTTTCCTTGCACTCATCAATGGAAATTCTCATGGCTTTGAGAGACTCATTGATATCATGCTTAGGTGGAATAGATCTAAGTTTCAAAGAATCAACATCAAGAGCAATTCTATCAATGTTCCTAGCCAAATCATCAATCTTAAGCAATTTTTCTTCAATCAAAGCATTAAAATTCTTTTGCGAAGTAATAAATTCTTTAATATTAGATTCAAATCAGAGGGCATCTTATTATAATTTCCATAAGAATTGTTGTAGGAATTACCATAATTATTAGAGGGATTACTAGGATAAGGCCTAGGGTTAAAATTTCCTCTATACGCGTTGTTACCAAAATTGTTCCTACCAAAAAAATTCACATCCATAGATTCATTATTATTCTCAATCAAAGTAGACAAGGGAATATCATTAGGATCAGAAGAAACACTCTTATTAGCAAATAATTTCATAAGTTCATCCATCTTTCCACTCAAAACAGTAATTTCTTCTATCGCATGCACCTTTTTATTAGTAGATCTTTCAGTATGCCATTGAGAATAATTAACCATAATATTATCTAGGAGTTTAGTAGCTTCTCCTAAAGTGATTTCCATAAAAGTGCCTCCCGCGGCCGAATCTAAAAGATTTCTAGAAGAAAAATTCAATCCCGCATAATTTTTTTGTATAATCATCCACAAATTTAAACCATGAGTAGGGCAATTACGTATCATTAATTTCATTCTCTCCCAAGCTTGTGCAACATGTTCATGATCAAGTTGCTTAAAATTGATAATATCGTTTCTAAGAGAGATGATCTTAGCGGGAGGAAAATACTTAGAGATAAAAGCATCTTTGCACTTGTTCCATGAATCAATACTATTTTTAGGCAAAGACGAAAACCAAGCTTTAGCACGATCTCTAAGAGAAAAAGGAAATAGCTTCAATTTAACAATATCATTATCGACATCTTTCTTCTTTTGCATGTCACACAAATCAACGAAACTATTAAGATGGGTAGCGGCATCTTCACTAGGAAGGCCGGAGAACGGATCTTTCATGACAAGATTCAGCAAAGCAGTATTAATTTCACAAGATTCAGCATCGGTAAGAGGAGCAATCGGAGTGCTAAGGAAATCATTGTTGTTGGTATTGGTGAAGTCACACAATTTAGTATTATCTTGAGCCATCGCGACAAACAAGTTATCCAACACACGAGCAAACAAAAGGCAAACGGGCAAAGAGAGGCAAATAGAGAAAGAGAGGGAGGATAGAGAGAGAGGGCGAATAAAACGGCAAGGGTGAAGTGGGGGAGAGGAAAACGAGAGGCAAATGGCAAATAATGTAATGCAGGAGATAGGGATTGTGATGGGTACTTGGTATGTTGACTTTTGTGCAGACTCCCCAGCAACGGCACGAGAAATTCTTCTTGCTACCTCTTGAGCACTACGTTGGACTTCCCCGAAGAGGAGAGGATGATGCAACAAAGTAGCGTAAGTATTTCCCTCAGTTTTTGAGAACCAAGATATCAATCCAGTAGGAGGCTACGCACGAGCCCCTCGTACCTACACAAAAACAATAGCTCAACGCAACCAATGTGCTTAGGGGTTGTCAATCCCTTCACGGTCACATACGAAATTGAGATCTGATAGAGATGATAAATAATATTTTTGGTATTTTTTGTATAGAGATGCAAAGTGAAAAGTAAAAGGCAAAGTAAAAAAGCAAAGCAATAATAAAGTGATGGAGATTGATATGATGATAAAGAGACCCGGGGGCCATAGGTTTCACTAGTGGCTTCTCTCAAGAGCATAAGTATCCTACGGTGGGTGAACAAATTATTGTTGAGCAATTGACAGAATTGAGCATAGTTATGAGAATATATAGGTATGATCATGTATATAGGCATCACGTCCGAGACAAGTAGACCGACTCCTGCCTGCATCTACTACTATTACTCCACTCATCGACGGCTATCCAGCATGCATCTAGAGTATTAAGTTAAAAACAGAGTAATGCCTTAAGCAAGATGACATGATGTAGAGGGATAGTTTCAAGAAATATGATAAAACCCCATCTTGTTATCCTCGATGGCAACGATACAATACGTGCCTTGCTGCCCCTTCTGTCACTGGGAAAGGACACCGCAAGATCGAACCCAAAGCTAAGCACTTCTCCCATGGCAAGAAAAACCAATCTAGTAGGCCAAACCAAACTGATAATTCGAATAAACTTGCAAAGATAACCAATCATACATAAAAGAATTCGAGAAGATTCAAATATTATTCATAGATAGACTTGATCATAAGCCCACAATTCATCGGTCTCAACAAACACACCGCAAAAAGAAGATTACATCAAATAGATCTCCACGAGAGAGGGGGAGAACATTGTATTGAGATCCAAAAAGAGAGAAGAAGCCATCTAGCTACTAACTATGGACCCGTAGGTCTAAAGTAAACTACTCACACTTCATCGGAAGGGCTTGGATGACGATGTAGAAGCCCTCCGTGATCGATGCCCCCTCCGGCGTAGCTCCGGAACAGGCCCCAAGATGGGATCTCGTGGATACAGAAAGTTGCGACGGTGGAATTAGGTTTTTGGCTCCGTATCTGATTGTTTGGGGGTACGTGGATATATATAGGAGGAAGAAGTATGTCGGTGGAGCAACAGGGGGCCCACGAGGGTGGAGGGCGCGCCTAGGGGGGGAGGGGGGCAGGCGCGCCCCCTACCTCATGGCCTCCTGTTAATTGGCTTGACGTAGGGTCCAAGCCTCCTGAGTTGTATTCAGTGAGAAAATCACGTTCCCGAAGGTTTCATTCCGTTTGGACTCCGTTTGATATTCCTTTTCTTCGAAACCCTAAAACAGGCAAAAACAACAATTCTGGGCTGGGCCTCCGGTTAATAGGTTACTCCCAAAAATAATATAAAAGTGGATAATAAAGCCCAATAATGTCCAAAACAGTAGATAATATAGCATGGAGCAATCAAAAATTATAGATACATTGGAGACGTATCAACTCACAGCCGAATTATATCCGGTTTGAACTGGGGGCTGATGACGGAGAATTTCGCTTCCCACCCACCTCCCACTTAATAGCCACTATCGAAGATCTAACCGACATGCTCGACTATGACTCCGGAAACATCGACGGTATGGACGACGATGCCGAAGAGGAGCAAGCCCAACACACGCTATTTACCGGGCGCTAGACGGCCACCTCCTCCTATGACGTGTACATGGTGGACACACCCAAAGAAATCAACGACGACGACAAAGAAGACCCAGTGGAAGACAAACCTCCTGAGATACAGCCAAAGCGTCGACAATGGCGGCGCCGCTCTAAATCACGCCGTGAAAAAGACAGTAACACCGGCACAAGAGAAAACAATACTCTAGACGATGCCGGAGACAATGAAGACCCCGTTCCACCAACTTCTAAACAGGACAATCGGGAAGATGTGCGAGTCAGCCCTGATGAATAGGTCGTACACCAAGACTCGAAGGACATTAATTACCTTCCACTCTCCGAGGATGAGGTGAGACTCGGCAATGAGGATTTCATCGTGCCTGAGGAGCCTCTCGAGCAGGAGCGCTTCAAGCGCCGACTGATAGCCACTGCAAGGAGCGTGAAAAAGAAGCAGCAACAGCTTCAAGCTGATCAAGATCTGCTCAATAATAGATGGACTAATGTCTTGGAAGTCGAGGAATACGGCCTCAAGCGACCACTCAAAAGTTACCTGAAGCACAAATTAGTACCTCAATTCGATGACGAGGCGTTGGAGCCCGTGCCATCAGCACACAATGCGCCTGACCGATCACCACGTGGCCGGGACAAATTGGCAACACAAGCCGAACACCAGCCCGCCCTACCTCGCCGTAAAGGCAGAGACAAAACCGCTCAGGGATACACATATCATCTCCGGCAGGGCCTGCAGAATAAAATAGGTCCGACCAGATTGATCTACGGATCACGGGGGCATGCCCCGACGCGCGACGACAACTATCAAGCCAAACATGGCAAGTACAATTACGTTCGAGCCGAAAACCGCAGACGGACTCCATCCGAACTACGTCACAAACTGGCCCGATATAGAGGCGCCGCACACCCTCTCTGCTTCACTGATGAAGTCATGGAACTTGAATTCCCAGAAGGGTTCAAACCCGTGAATATCAAATCATATGATGGAACCACAAACCCCACGGTATGGATTGAAGACTTCATTCTCCATATTCATATGGCCTACGACGATGATCTTCATGCCATCAAATACCTCCCCCTAAAACTCAAGGGGCCAGCCCGGCAGTGGCTGAACAGCCTGCCCGAAAATTCCATTGGCAGCTGGGAGGACTTAGAAGAAGCCTTCCTTGACAACTTCCAAGGTACATATGTTCGACCTCCGGATGCCGACAACTTAAGTCACATAATTCAACAGCCCGGAGAGTCAGCCAGGAAATTCTGGACTAGGTTCCTAACTAAAAAGAACCAGATTGTCGACTGTCCAGATGCCGAAGCCCTAGCGGCCTTTAAACATAGCATCCGGACGAATGGCTCGCCCGACACCTCGGCTAAGAAAGGTCGAAGTCCATGGCAGCCCTCACGGTGCTTATGACCCGCTTTTGCGTGGGCGAAGATAGCTGGCTAGCCCGTAGCAATAACAATGGAAGCGAACCTGGCACTTTGGAAGCCAGAAATAGCAACGGCAAGCCCCGACGCAACAGGCACAAGCGTCGAAGCAACAACGATAATACCAAGGACACGTCGGTCAACGTCGGATTTAGTGGCTCCAAGTCCGAACAGCCGAAGAAGCCATATAAAAGGAATAATCAAGGCCCTTCCAGCCTTGACCGCATACTCGATCGTCCTTGTCAGGTCCATGGCACCCCTGATAAACCAGCCAATCATACTCCGGAGTTGCTGGGTCTTCAAACAGGCCGGCAAGTTAAATGCCGAAGACAAGGAGAAGGGGTCGCAAGGCGAGAATGATGACGAGGAGCCACATCCATCGAATACAGGGGGACAGAAGAAGTTTCCCCCTCAAATCAAAATGGTGAACATCATATACGCTACCCATATCCCCAAGAGGGAGCCCAAGCATGCGCTCAGGGATGTCTATGCGATAGAGCCAGTCGCCCCAAAATTCAACCCATGGTCGTCATGCCCGATCACCTTTGATCGCAGGTGTCGGTGTCAAAACCGGCGGATCTCGGGTAGGGGGTCCCGAACTGTGCGTCTAGGCCAGATGGTAACAGGAGGCAGGGGACACGATGTTTTACCCAGGTTCGGGCCCTCTTGATGGAGGTAAAACCCTACGTCCTACTTGATTAATATTGATGATATGGGTAGTACAAGAGTAGATCTACCACGAGATCAGAGAGGCTAAACCCTAGAAGCTAGCCTATGGTATGATTGTATGTTGTGATTGTTGTCCTACGAACTAAAACCCTTCGGTTTATATAGACACCGGAGAGGGTTAGGGTTACACAAGGTCGGTTACAAAGGAGGAGATATCCATATCCGTATTGCCTAGCTTGCCTTCCACGCCAAGTAGAGTCCCATCCGGACACGAGACGAAGTCTTCAATCTTGTATCTTCATAGTCTAACAATCCGGCTAATGGAGATAGTCCGGCTGTCCGGAGACCCCCTAATCCAGGACTCCCTCAGTAGCCCCTGAACCAGGCTTCAATGACGATGAGTCCGGCGCGCAGTATTGTCTTCGGCATTGCAAGGCGGGTTCCTTCTCCGAATACATCACAGAAGAATTTGAATACGAGGATAGTGTCCGACCCTGCAAAATAAGTTCCACATTCCACCGTAGAGAGAATAATATTTTCGCAGATCTAATTTGCTGACTTGTTTTGGCAGCATGACGTTACGTCATGGCCCGGTGATTATTCGAACCGTTTCTTTTAACCAGCCCCGCACATAACACGAGGCAGTTTTTCGACACGTCTTGTCAAAGCAAAGATCGTGTCCCCTTATTACGGGATTCTCATCAATACGGGCGTGGGTAACCCAACCGTGCCATCAATCGCGGCGCTTGGGGGATAAGCGAGTTTTACCAGGCAAGTGGGGACGCTTAGTTTCGTCCGCCCATATAAAGGGATAAGGATTCACCTTTCTAACCACGCCTTCTTCCTTCCTTACCCATCTGTTTTCGCACACTCGAGCTCTAGCGCCCAAGTCCACACTTCCCACCTCAACATTCTCCAATCATGTCCGGAGCAGGAGGCAAGTGGATGGTCTCCTCCATCACGGAGGGAGACATCAAGAAACTGAGGAGAGCCGGATACCTGCCCGACGACATCGCGCACCGGCTCCCAGACGAGGGGCAGCTCATCCCCACCCCCAGGCCCCATGAGAGGTAGTATTCCTCACCCATTTCCTCCGCGGACTGGGATTCCCTCTCCATCCCTTCGTCCGGGGGCTCATGTTTTATTACGGCCTGGATTTCCACGATCTGGCCCCGAACTTCATCCTCAACATCTTGGCGTTTATCGTCGTGTGCGAGGCCTTCCTCCGCATCAAGCCCCACTTCAGCTTATGGCTGAAGACCTTCAATGTCAAGCCGAACATGGTGGGCGGCCGCCGGGCGGAGTGCGGAGGTGCCATGATGGGCAAGATGCCCAACGTAACATGGCTCGAGGGCTCCTTTGTGGAAACCATAAAGGGGTGGCAATCGGGGTGGTTCTATATTACCGAGCCGTGCGACCCTGCATGTGCAGCGGCCCCCGAGTTCCGATCTGGCATCCCCACGCGGCTCACCTCCTGGAAAGAGAAGGGCATGTCCTGGGGTAGTTCGAAAGAGCTGACCGGACTCCAAACATGTGTTCAAAACATGGTGGACAAGAAGCTCAATCTTGTCAACACAGTCCAAGTTATGCTCATCCGCCGGATACTCCCGTGCCAACAACGGGAGTTCAGCTTGTGGGAGTTCAATCCGGCGCAGCACCGAACTCTGAACAGGCTCTTCGACACGACTCATGAAGATGCCTGGAGGGTGCTGTTCAAAAGTGCCGAGGTCCCCCCCCCCCCCCCCCCCCCGCTATTACTGAGGATCGCGGATTTAGCGCGAAGCGCCAAGCCAGTGCGGTAAGCTGCTTTACCTTTCACGGGATAATCATTTTTATATAGATTGACTCTATGCGGGATCTAAACTCCCGTACCTTTGACAGGACTGGCAGAAGATGGCCGGACAGATCGACTGTCCGTCTCCTTTGCCCGAAGGCCCCGTAGACGCTCTTCTGGCGAAGATGCTGACTCCAGCCCCTTATAAGGTGCCGGAGAATACCAAGAAGGCCAAGGGAACCCGAAAGAGTTCCCGACGCCAGGCGTCGTCGGACTCACCGTCCGATGACTCTGCGGCACACTCTTCCCCTGAAGACGGGGAAGAGGAAGAAGAAGATGCTCCCCCACCGACTGGGGGAGACAAGAAAAGGAAGGCCGCCCCAACTGGGGAGGCCGGAGGGTCCAAGAAGGGAAGGACTCTCCTTCTGGATAGTTCCACCGCCGCCGACGAAGGCGAAGGCGAGTGGTTGCCCACGGTCAAGCCCCCGGGGAGATCGTAAGTATCCGGATACCGGAGTAACTCATAGGATTCCTTTATCGCACTACTTTCCCTAACGCCGAACGCAATTATGCAGGCCGCCACGAGCCAGTATCGATGTATCATCGGACGGCTCCCTGGGCTTGTCGGACATGGATAGCGATCCAGTCCCAACCGCCACCTCCCCTCATCCCGCCGACGACGCCAAGGTGTTATCTCAAGAGGCACCGGATCGAGGGGAGATAGTCCTGGAGGCGCCTCAAGGTGACCTTCCGGACTCCGGGAGCCGCGGGGACGGGGCCCCCGAGAGCTCCGAGTTCGGCCCTCAGCCGAACACCGTGCCGGACCCTCCAGCGGTTCCGGGCTCGGGCAGGTGGCCTCCTTCTAAGAGGGGCAAGATGCCTGTGCCGGTGACCTCTGTCCATCCAGAGGCACCGGACAATCTGCTGGAAGCGCTTCGCAGCACTTCCATTGACAGGAGCACTGCACTATCATGAGTGCGGTGATCCAGAAGGTTCAGTCCGCTAAGAGCGGATTGACTGAAGCCTGTGCCAGCCTTCTAACAGGCTTTGAGGTAAGTGTTTTAAAATGTAGTCGAAATATTACCGCATAGACAGTAGCCCCTGATGCTTTTTTCGGTGTTCACGAAAAAAAGCCGAACAGAGGATCAAATAAATATCGCAGGAGTCTAATATAAGTATGTTAATATGCGTATGTAGGCTTCGCTGCTGGCGTCTGCCGCACTAACTGCGGAGGTCGCCGTACTGAAGCAGGACCTCGAGGGGTCCAAGAAAGAGCTCGCCTTGCCAAGAGGCAGCTCGAGGAGAACAAGGGTAAGTAATACCCCGTCTATAGATATGTATATATAAAAAAGGACGCGATTGCAAAATGACAGGATCATTGTATGTTTGCCAGGGGCCATGACCGAGGTGGCAACCCTGAAGCAAGCGCTGACCAAGGCCGAAGATACAGCGGCCAAGGAGCACACCGAGCGAGAGAAGCACAGAGCTCGGGTGGGCGAGGTGCAACAAGAGCTCCAGGCTCTTGTGGCGAAGCACAAGGCGTTGCAGCTTGACTCCAAGACGCGGGAGTCTGAGCTTGCCGCGGCCCTCGAGAGTGTAAAAAGTTCCAAGGCCGAAGCCCAAAAGGCCCTCCAAGAGATCGACGCGATGAAGAAGATAGCGGCGGGTAAGGCTTTCTATATGCAAAGCAAGCATGAGAAGTAAATTACCGATTACTTACCCGGATCCAGAGCTCCTCAGGAGCATTCGCAGATTTGCCCCGCAGTGTGTCCGATACCGCACAATTTTACCAGGCCGAGGATGGAAGCTCGACGGAGAAGCTGTTCTGGTCTCAGTATGCTGAGGCCGAACATCCGGTGCCAATGAGCGACCAGCTGAAGCAGATGGTCGAGCTACATAGGGCGGCCGATCAGGCCATGAAGAGCTTTATAGTCCGGTTGTGGCCTGGCGACGCCCTTCCGAACAGCTTCTTCGGCATGGTGAGGCGGCTTGTGGATGCTTGCCCATGGCTGGAGGTCATCAAGCGATCTGTCTGCATTGAAGGTGCACGCCGGGCTTTCGCCCGTGTGAAATTGCAATGGGTCAAGCTAGACGTCATGAAGCTGATCAAGGAGGGGGCGCTAGAGGGCAAGGAGCACCGCCACCCCGAGATGTACTACGAGGGTGTTCTGCCGGGTGCTTGTCTCATCGCGGACGAGTGTTCAAAAGATGTAATATTTGAATGAGACTTGCTCGTTTTATCCTGTATGTATGAAAACTTGTTTCATATGCGCTATGCAACGCTTGTTGTAATTTAAAATATTACCTTCTGTTTGGCTGTTTATCCAATCTGAGAGATGGCTAGTCCTCAGCTTCTTCCCCCATGCCACGAGTGCTGGGGTGTTCGGGATAAACCTGAGCACTCTTGTTCCCATATTTGGGTCCTTCGAGGGAGGTGCTCAGCACAACGAACAAGGCAACCGGACTAATAATGCTTTATCACTCTCACTTAGCCATAGAATTCTATAATTTTAAATTTCGGCGAAGCCCCTGGTATTCGGAAGGCCGAATTTGGGGCTCGACACATGCCTATAAGCCGGACAGGGCCGACCCCTCGCCCTAAGCGGCATAGTCTTTTGGGACTCGAAAAACCTCGCCGAACAGCGACCAGTCTCTCGCCTTATCATGACAGTCAGTTTTAGCTTTCTCTACTAAGGTGCTAAGCCTGGCAAAACCGGGGCACAGTCGCAGTAGTTCTCCTAGCGCTACCTTAGCCGATAGAGCGGAACGCAAGGTGCCAAAACATAGGAGCCGGGCAAACCCAACATTTGACCAAAGACATGATTCGGAGCTGATGCATATAATGCTATAAGTTCGGGGTGCCGCACTTGTGAAAGTGTTCGGACTTTTCACACCATATTGTGAGGTACGTAAGCCCCTGGTGTATTAGCCGTACCAAGTTGTACGGTTGCAAGGCGTCATTAATGAACACACACACACACACATATATAACAAGAATGCAATAATAGTCGTAATGTCATGCATTCTTTATTAAAAAATTGCGTTAAAGCAGAGTGATACAGATAGTGCGATAAGCAAAAAGTAGGACTATGTCCCTTCCAAGGGCAAGCTGAGGAATGATGTTAAATTGAATATTTCACTCGTTACTGTAATCAACCTGGGAATTCCGTGGTATAACGTAGCTGTCTGCCTCCTTGGTTGCTGCATCATGTGTTCGGCAATAGTGCTGCCGGACAGTGTTTCCAGAGATTAAGGTCCTGAAAGAAAAAGAAAAATAACCGAATGGGAAGCCCCAAGTGCGGTTTAGGCCGCGTCTTGGGGCGTGCCGCAGTTGTGCCCCCCTCCCCACCTGTGCCCATTGTATTTTTAATGCGTAATTATGTATGTGCGGCACGAATGTCGCCGTTGGGCTGGGATTGGGGTGGCCGCCATATTGCTACGCTAGCTCAGATTGTGCCAGGCGGTCTATTTGCCGATTGCCCTGAGCGCGCTTGAAGGTGTTCGGGCTTTGAAGCGCCGAACTGGTTGATTGCCTTGAGAGGCTGCTTTGCGCTTCTGCTGCGAGGGCCGCGGTGTGCTCCTCTGTTCGGAGAGAGCGCTTTGTGTTTCCATTGACTGTAATAACTCCGCGAGGTCCTGGCATCTTGAGCTTGAGGTATGCATAATGCGGTACCGCATTAAATCTAGCAAATGCGGTTCGCCCGAGCAGCGCGTGATAACCACTGCGGAACGGGACTATATCGAAGATTAACTCTTCGCTTCAGAAGTTATCCGGGGATCCGAAGACCACTTCCAGTGTAATTGAGCCTGTGCAATGGGCCTCTACGCCTGGAATGACGCCCTTAAAGGTTGTTTTTGTGGGTTTGATCCTTGAGGGGTCTATACCCATTTTGCGCACTGTGTCCTGATAAAGCAGGTTCAGGCTGCTGCCGCCGTCCATAAGGACTTGAGTGAGGTGAAATCCGTCAATGATTGGGTCTAGGACCGGTGCGGCGAATCCGCCATGACGGATACTAGTGGGGTGGTCCCTGCGATCGAAGGTGATCGGACAGGAGGACCAAGGGTTGAACTTTGGGGCGACTAGCTCGAACGCATATACGTCCCTGAGCGCACACTTCCGCTCCCTCTTGGGGATGTGGGTTGCGTATATCATGTTCACCGTCCGCACTTGCGGGGAAACCTCTTCTGTCCTCCTGTGTGTGGCTGCCGGGGCTCCTCCTCGTCATCGCTATGTGGCCCCTTGTCCTTGTTTTCGGCAATTAACTTGCCGGCCTGCTTGAACACCCAACAATCCATGTTGGTGTGATTGGCTGGCTTGTCTGGGGTGCCGTGTATTTGACACGAGCGATCGAGTATACGGTCCAAGCTGGACGGACCCGGCGTACTTTGTTTGAATGGCTTTTTCCGCTGACCGGGTTTAGAGCTTTTGAATCCGGCATTGAATGCCGTATCCTCAGTATTTTCGTTGTTAATGCGGCGCTTATGCTTGTTGCGACGTGACCTGCTATTGCCGTCCTTGGTATCTGAGGTACCATGGCTCTTTGATATGTTATTACTGCGAGCCAGCCAGCTGTCTTCTCCCGCACAAAAGCGGGTCATGAGCGTCGTGAGAGCTGCCATAGATTTCGGCTTTTCCTGACCAAGGTGCCGGGCTAGCCACTCGTCTCGGATGTTGTGCTTGAAAGCCGCTAAGGCCTCCACATCCAGACAGTCAATGATTTGATTTTTCTTTGTAAGGAACCGAGTCCAGAATTGCCTGGCCGACTCTTCTGGCTGCTGAATTATGTGGCTCAAATCATCGGCGTCTGGTGGTCGCACATAAGTGCCTTGAAAGTTGTCGAGGAATGCGGCTTCCAGATCTTCCCAACAGCTAATGGAGTCTGCTGGCAAGCTGTTAAGCCAATGCCGCGCTAGTCCTATTGTTAGGGAACGTAGTAATTTCAAAAAAATTCCTACGCACACGCAAGATCATGGTGATGCATAGCAACGAGAGGGGAGAGTGTGATCTACGTACCCTCGTAGACCGACAGCGGAAGCGTTAGCACAACGCGATTGATGTAGTCGTACGTCTTCACACCCCGACCGATCAAGCACCGAAACTACGACACCTCCGTGTTTTAGCACACGTTCAGCTCGATGACGATCCCCAGACTCCGATCCAGCAAAGTGTCGGGGAAGAGTTCCATCAGCACGATGGCGTGGTGACGATCTTGATGTTCTACCATCGCAGGGCTTCGCCTAAGCACCGCTACAATATTATCGAGGTTTATGGTGGAAGGGGGCACCGCACACGGCTAAGAAAACGATCACGTGGATCAACTTGTGTGTCTATGGGGTCCCCCTGCCCCCGTATATAAAGGAGTGGAGGAGGGGAGGGCCGGCCCTCTCTATGGCGCGCCCTAGGGGAGTCCTACTCCCACCGAGAGTAGGATTCCCCCTTTCCTAGTCCAACTAGGAGTCCTTCCATGTAGTAGGAGTAGGAGACAAGGAAGGGGAAGAGGGAAGAGAAGGAAGGAGGGGGCGCAGCCCCACCCTTAGTCCAATTCGGACTAGGCCTTGGGGGGCGCGCAGCCTGCCTCTCCCTCTCCCCTAAAGCCCAATAAGGCCCATATACTTCTTCTCCCGTATTCCCGTAACTCCCCGGTACTACGAAAAATACCCGAACCACTCGGAACCTTTCCGATGTCCGAATATAGTCGTCCAATATATCGATCTTTATGTCTCGACCATTTTGAGACTCCTCGTCATGTCCTCGATCTCATCCAGGACTCCGAACTCCTTCGGTACATCAAAACTCATAAACTCATAATATAACTGTCATCGAAACCTTAAGCGTGCGGACCCTACGGGTTCGAGAACAATGTAGACATGACCGAGACACGTCTCTGGTCAATAACCAATAGCGGAACCTGGATGCTCATATTGGCTCCTACATATTCTACGAAGATCTTTATCGGTCAGACCGCATAACAACATACGGTGTTCCCTTTGTCATCGGTATGTTACTTGCCCGAGATTGGATCATCGGTATCTTAATACCTAGTTCAATCTCGTTACCGGCAAGTCTCTTTACTCGTTCCATAATACATCATCTCGCAACTAACTCATTAGTTGCAATGCTTGCAAGGCTTAGGTGATGTGCATTACCGAGAGGGCCCAGAGATACCTCTCCGACAATCGGAGTGACAAATCCTAATCTCGAAATACGCCAACCCAACATGTACCTTTGGAGACACCTATAGAGCTCCTTTATAATCACCCAGTTACGTTGTGACGTTTGGTAGCACACAAAGTGTTCCTCCGGTAAACCGGAGTTGCATAATCTCATAGTCATAGGAACATGTATAAGTCATGAAGAAAGCAATAGCAACATACTAAACGATCGAGTGCTAAGCTAACGGAATGGGTCAAGTCAATCACATCATTCTCCTAATGATGTGATCCCGTTAATCAAATAACAACTCTTCGTCTATGGTTAGGAAACATAACCATCTTTGATTAACGAGCTAGTCAAGTAGAGGCATACTAGTGACACTCTGTTTGTCTATGTATTCACACATGTATTATGTTTCCGGTTAATACAATTCTAGCATGAATAATAAACATTTATCATGAAATAAGGAAATAAATAATAACTTTATTATTGCCTCTACGGAATATTTCCTTCACCTTTGAGCTTTAGTGGGAGGTATTTGATGGCGTGTAAGTCATCGCCGCGGGCCATGTGGATGTGGAGGTGGAAGTCCTCAATCCATACCGCGGGATCTCTTGTGCCGTTGTATGATTCTATATTTACAGGTTTGAAACCTTCTGGGAATTGATGTTCCATTACTTTGTCTGTGAAGCATAAGGGGTGTGCGGCGCCTCTGTATTGGGCTATATCACGACGCAGCTCGAATGGGTCTTGCCCGCTGTGTTCGGCCTGGCCGGATTTGCTTTTACTGTATCCGGCGTGACGTTTGTCGTCTCGTAGAGTGGTGCGCCCTCGTGATCCGTAGATCGATCTTGAATGCTTTGCCTTGTCCTCCAATATGTCTCGTAGGTCTGGCGTATCTCCCCATGCCTTTTTATTTGAATGGCGTTGGGGTGGAGGCTGAGCTTTTGGCTGGAATGCCTCTCTATCGCGGCCACGAGGTGGCCGATCAGCCATATCATACGCTTCTTCCTCCAGTCGGGGTAGTAACCTGCGCCTTGCGTAACTCTTGGAAGGACGCTCGAGTTTATATTCCTTGGACGCGAGGACTTCAGTCCATTTGTCAGCTAGCAGATCTTGATCAGCTTGAAGCTGCTGCTGCTTTTTCTTCAGGCTATTTGCCGTGGCCATAAGCCGGCGCTTGAAGCGCTCTTGTTCGACGGGATCCTCTGGTACGGCGAATTCATCGTCGCTGAGGCTTGCCTCGTCTTCGGAGGGGGGCATGTGATCATCCTCCTCCTCTCCGTCTGCCACGAGAGCTGGCTCCTTCATCCTCCTGCTCTAAATCTTGTTGGAGGGGATTGTTGTTGTCTTCGGCACTATCCGGAGTGTTATTATCTCCTGTGCCGGTATCACCACTTTTGCTTTGGCGGAACTTAGAAAGGCGCCGTTGACGTTGGCGCTTGGGTTGCTTCTTGGAGGGGTCATCCTCCGCTATCTCGTCGCCATTGCCTTCGTTGGGTGTATCCACCATGTATATGTCATATGACAAGGTGGCTTTCCAGTTCCCTATAGGTGCTGATTCATGTTCGTCTCCTACATTGTCGTCCATACTGTCGATGTCTTTGGAGTCGAAGTCGAGCATGTCGGTTAAATCATCGACAGTGGCTACAAAGTGGGTGGTGGGTGGGCGTCGAATTTCTTCATTGTCCGTATCCCAATCCTGTTGGCCATAATCCGGCCAGGGCTCTCCTGACAAGGAGAGAGACCTTAGTGAATTCAGAATGTTGCCGAAGGGTGAGTGTTGAAAGATATCCACGGCGATGAATTCCATGATCGGCGCCCAATCGGATTCGATTGGCAAGGGCGCGGATGGTTCGGAGTCCGTAAAAGAGTCCGGCACCTTGGAGTCACGGGCTGCGCAGAGGATTATGCTGGTGTTTGGCTCGATCGCCATCGAGACTGCAGCCCCTGAGGCGGTGTCTAGCCACCCGTCCTCGATTGGCGCAGTTGGCTCCGAGCTAAGGGTCGGAGCTGATGCGGGCGCGGCCTCTGGGGTACTGTTTGGCGGCAGAGCTAGGTCATACCCATCACGACAGTGCGGCGCGCCCGGCTGTGGCTCGAATCCGTCGAAGATCAAGTCTCCGCGGATGTCGGCCGTGTAGTTCAAACTTCCAAATCTGACCTGATGGCCAGGGGCGTAGCTTTCAATCTGCTCCAGATGGCCAAGCGAATTAGCCCACAGTGCAAAGCCGCCGAATACGAAGATCTGTCCCGGGAGAAAAGTCTCACCCTGGACCGCATCGCTATCAATGATAGTAGGAGCCATCAAGCCTAATGGCGACGGCACAGAGGAACTCTCAATGAAAGCACCAATGTCGGTGTCAAAACCGCCGGATCTCGGGTAGGGGGTCCCGAACTGTGCTTCTAGGCCGGATGGTAACAGGAGGCAGGGGACACGATGTTTTACCCAGGTTCGGGCCCTCTTGATGGAGGTAAAACCCTACGTCCTGCTTGATTAATATTGATGATATGGGTAGTACAAGAGTAGATCTACCACGAGATCAGAGAGGCTAAACCCTAGAAGCTAACCTATGGTATGATTGTATGTTGTGATTGTTGTCCTACGGACTAAAACCCTTCGGTTTATATAGACACCGGAGAGGTTTAGGGTTACACAAGGTCGGTTACAAAGGAGGAGATATCCATATCCGTATTGCCTAGCTTGCCTTCCACGCTAAGTAGAGTCCCATCTGGACACGAGATGAAGTCTTCAATCTTGTATCTTCATAGTCTAACAGTCCAGCCAATGGAGACAGTCCGGCTGTCCGGAGACCCCCTAATCCAGGGCTCCCTCAGCAGGGACCATCCAACCAGTATCCGTCATGGCGGCTCAGCCGCACTGGTCCTCGACCCAATAATTGACGGATTCCACCTCACACGAGTCCTCATGGATGGTGGCAGCAGCCTAAACCTGCTCTATCAGGATACAGTGCGCAAAAATGGCATCGATCCATCAAGGATCAAGCCCACCAAAACTAACTTTAAGGGAGTTATACCAGCTGTAGAGGCCCGCTGCTCGAGCTCAATCACATTGGAGGTCGTCTTCGGATCTCCGGACAACTTCCGAAGCGAAGAGTTAATCTTTTATATCGCCCCCTTCCGCAGCGGCTATCACGCACTGCTCAGAAGAACCGCGTTTGCTCGATTCAATGCGGTGCCACACTATGCTTATCTCAAGCTCAAGATGCCCGGACCATGCGGCGTCATAACAGTCAATGGAAACATGGAGTGCTCCCTCCGTATTGAGGATCACACCGCTGCCCTGGCAGCAAAGGTACAGAGCGGCCTTCACAAGCAGAACCTTAATTCGGCGGCCATGCTCCCGAACACTATCAAACCAGTCTGCAGTACTCTGCGGCAGGACAGTCCATCTCATCAGGAACTCGATTAGCAATTCGACCTCCGACTCATCCCCGACCAAGTGGCGGCATACGTACCGCGCGTACATAACTACGCACTAAAAATACCATGGGCAGATACGGAGGCATAACCATACTGTGATCCAAAATACGGCTCGACCGTCCCGGGACACACAAACGCTTACTTTTCCTTTTATCCCTTTTTAGGTTTCTTTTCATAGGCCCCTCTCGACGGCCTGATAAATTGGTCCTTTCGAAGGACGGATACACCAAGGTGACAAGTAGCACACACGTATGGGGAATCTCTAGATGTCCTTCTTGGCGATCATTCTACCTGTTTTGAGGACCCGTACGCAGCTCCCCCTTGGTCTTGGCATGTTAAATAGCCACGGTTGCTTATCACACTTTTTGTTCAAGTACGCTTTGACGTATTAATCAAAATTATAATGGAAACAGTTTGCGGCCCAACATATGTGGCACTAGCTTCTTCTTTATTTTATTTTTTTGCTATTTTAATTTGCATCCGTACACCTTGGTACGCCGTAACTCGCCAGGGGCTTTATTGCGGCGCACACTATGGTAACAAGTCCGAACACTTTTACATTATAGTTCGGCACCCTAAATTTAGCATTATATGCATTGGCTCTGAATCATGTCTTTGGTCAATAGTTGGGTTGCCCGGCTCCTGTGCTTACTACCTTACGTTCTGCTATATCGGCTAGGGCAGTAAAGGGAGAACTACTGTGATTGTGTCCTGGTTTATCCGGATGAGCACCTCACTAGAGGAAGCCGAAAACTGACTGTCATGATGCGGCGTGAGCCGGTCAGCTCTTCGGAGGTTTCAAATCTTCAGCGATTTTTCCCGCATTATGCGACGAATCAGTTCTTATCTGATCAGGTGTTTACAACACCCTAGTCTGGATACTAGGGGTTGCGCCTACATTTTCATTGTCAAACTCCTATGGCTAAGTGAGGTTAATAAAGCCACATAGTCCGATTGCCCGGTTCATTGCACTAAACACCTCCTTTAAGGACCAAACTCTTGGATAAAGAGTATTTAGATTCATCCCGAACACGCCCGTACTACCTACGTGGGGGCTGAAGCCAACGACTGGCCAACTCTTAGACTTGATGAAATGGTCGCATAGGAGGTAAAACTTTAAATAAACAAACAACAAAGCATAATATTACATATCAAGCCTTGTTTTCATCATACAGGACGAGATTACATGAATGTATTCATTCAAAAATAATGTCCTTATCACATTGCTCCGCCACAATGTGGGATCCCTTCAGAACATTTTCAAAGTACCGCTCGGGCGTGCGGTGCTCCTTGCCCGCGGGCGATCCTTCGGTCGCGAGCTTGACGGCGTCCATCTTCGCCCATTGTATCTTGACACGGGTGAAGGCCATCCGCGTACCTTCTATGCAGACCGACCGCTTGATGGTGTCAAGCCGAGGGCAGGCATTAACCAGCCGCTTCACGAGGCCGAAGTAGTTGTAGGGTATAGCTTCTACAGGCCATAGCCGGATTATTAAATCCTGCATGGCTAGTTCGGCCACCCTATGCAGCTGGACCAACTATTTTAGCTGATCGCTAAAGGGCACCGGATGTTCTGGTGCAACGTATTACGACCAGAACAGATTCTCCGTGGAGCTCCCCTCTTCGGCCTGGAAGAATTCCGTAGCGTCGGAAACACTGCGCGGCAAATCCGCAAACGCCGCTGGAGAACTCCAAATCTGGGTCAGTAAGAGATACCTCTTGCTCACATACTTGTTTTGCATAATAAAAGCCTTACCCGCCACGATCTTCTTGGTCTCTTGGATCTCCCGAAGGGCGCCTTGGGCTTCGGCCCGGGCCTCTTGTGCGCTTTGGCGGGCCTTAGCGAGTTCGGACTCTTGGTCCGCATTCTGGCGCTCCAAGGACTCGCATTTCTTCCCTGCGTCCTGGAGCTCCAGCTGGACCTCACCAACCCTGGCCTCATGCTTTTCTCGGGCGGCTTTTTCCTTTACCGCTCTCTCCTCGGCATCGGCTAGCGCCTTCTTGAGGGCCTCCACCTCGGTCGCCGCCCCTAATAAATGTCATGGCACTATGATCAGCTCACATCATTCATCCCTTCCGGACATACACAAGATCATTGCATTCCTTGGGTATCCTCCAATTGCTTTTCCGCACGACCGAGCTCTTCCTTGGTCCGTTCCAGCCTCTGCTACAGTCCGGAGACTTCGGCAGCATGAGAAGTCGCGGCTAACAGGGACGCCTGCTTATTCACAAGTGAAGTAAATATGCCCTAGAGGCAATAATAAAGTTATTATTTATTTCCTTATTTCATGATAAATGTTTATTATTCATGCTAGAATTATATTAACCGGAAACATAATACATGTGTGAATACATAGACAAACAGAGTGTCACTAGTATGCCTCTACTTGACTAGCTCGTTAATCAAAGATGGTTATGTTTCCTAACCATAGACAAAGAGTTGTTATTTGATTAACGGGATCACATCATTAGGAGAATGATGTGATTGACTTGACCCATTCCGTTAGCTTAGCACCCGATCGTTTAGTATGTTGCTATTGCTTTCTTCATAACTTATACATGTTCCTATGACTATGAGATTATGCAACTCCCATTTGCCGGAGGAACACTTTGTGTGCTACCAAACGTCACAACGTAACTGGGTGATTATAAAGGAGCTCTACAGGTGTCTCCAAAGGTAAATGTTGGGTTGGCGTATTTCGAGATTATGATTTGTCACTCCGATTGTCAGAGAGGTATCTCTGGGCCCTCTCGGTAATGCACATCACATAAGCCTTGCAAGCATTTCAACTAATGAGTTAGTTGCGAGATGATGTATTATGAAACGAGTAAAGAGACTTGCCGGTAACGAGATTGAACTAGGTATTGAGATACCGACGATCGAATCTCGGGCAAGTAACATACCGATGACAAAGGGAACAACGTATGTTGTTATGCGGTGTGACCGATAAAGATCTTCATAGAATATGTGGGAGCCAATATGAGCATCCAGGTTCCGCTATTGGTTATTGACCAGAGACATGTCTCGGTCATGTATACATTGTTCTCGAACCCGTAGGGTCCGCACGCTTAAGGTTTCGATGACAGTTATATTATGAGTTTATGAGTTTTGATGTACCGAAGTTAGTTTGGAGCCCCGGATGTGATCATGGACATAACGAGGAGTCTCAAAATGGTCGAGACATAAATATTGATATATTGGACGACTATATTCGGACAACGGAAGTGTTCTGGGTGATTTCGGAGAAAACTGGAGTACGAGAGGGTTACCGGAACCCCCCCAGGAGAAGTAATGGGCCATATGGGCCTTAGTGGAGAAAGAGAAGGCCAGCCAGGGTGGGCCGCACGCCTCCTCCCTCCCTGGTCCGTATTGGACTAGGAGAGGGGGGGGGGCGGCGCCCCCTTTCCTTCTCCCTCCCCACTTCCTTCCCCCTTTCCTTCTCCCAACGAGGACTCCTCCTTGGCGCGCCTATAGGGCCGGCCGGCCTCCTCCCCTTGCTCCTTTATATACGGGGGTAGGGGGCACCCCTAGACACACAATTTGATCCACGTGATCGTTTTCTTAGCCGTGTGCGGTGCCCCCTTCCACCATAATCCTCGATAATATTGTAGCGGTGCTTAGGCGAAGCCCTGCGATGGTAGAACATCAAGATCGTCACCATACCGTCGTGCTGACGGAACTCTTCCCCGACACTTTGCTGGATCGGAGTCTGGGGGTCGTCATCGAGCTGAACGTGTGCTAAAACTCGGAGGTGCCGTAGTTTCGGTGCTTGATCGGTCGGGCCGTGAAGACGTACGACTACATGTAGCGACCAAACCTCAAACAGTCTGATCTCTGTGCTCCGGTGTCATCCCTGGATCAGTAATGCTGACACCACACAGTACTCGGAGGATTTATAGCAGAGTAGCAAGCACACACTTATTACATCGAGTGTCTCAAAAGAGAACTTATTACAATAAATATGGCTTAAGGCCATCTAATAACTATAATAGCGGAAGCCTTGGAAGATAAGTGAGTCCATCAACTCCAACAGCATCACTGAGTATAGAACCACGACCTAAAAACTCCTTAATCGTCGTTTGAAAAGTCTGCAACATTAACGTTGTAGCCCGAAACGGGTCAGCACATGGAATATGTTGGCAAGGTAACACATAGAGAGTAATGGGATGAAACAGCTATACTATATGCATATTTGGCTGGTGGAAAGCTCTATGGTTACAGTTTTGCGTAAAGCCAATTTTTCCCTACTTCAAAGGAATAATTCTATTTAACTATCATGGTAGTTGTTAAACATTGAGAATGGTTGACAGCATTCTCAATCCCAATTAAGCATCATCATTAAACATAACCCAAAAAAATTAATTTAGAGTAACATGTTGAGATTACATGATAATCCAAGTACTAGATACTTAAGATGTCCATAACTGGGGACACGGCTAACCATGATTAGTTTATTACACTCTGTAGAGGTTTGCGCACTTTTCCCCACAAGACTCGATCGCCTCCGTTTGGTTTCTCGCACTACATGGTGTTTGAGAAGACAGATGACCGAGACATAGTCTTTCAGAAGCGCCTAGCACCTTACGATCGGGTAGACCGTACCACCTACATCCCCTACATCTGCTAGTCTACCACTTTAAGAGTTCGCATGACTTAGTCAACTATGCTAGAGCCCATAATAGCTTGTGGCTGCACACGGAAGTTTCTAGTATGAATAGTCTCATGATCCCTTTGAGCCTGGGTGGTGGACCAAAAGAAAACAGGCAAGTCCTGGAATACCCAGGTGCCTCAATCCACCCAGATGTGTGTTTAAGTTGCCACCTTAGATAAACCATTAATTAACAAAACTCACATCTGTCATGGATATCACTCACCCAATCCACGTCTACTATCATAGCATGGCATAATAAGCAAACGTAGAAGTAACTCCCAAAGGTTTGATAATAAACAGGTAATAGGTTCTACCTCATCTACTTCCCATCCCACAATTTAATTAGATCCTAACCATGCAATGTGTGAGGATTGATCTAATGCAATAAAACTGGGTTGTAGAAAAGGTATGATCAAAGTGTTACTTGCCTTACTGAAGATCCGCGAAACCTAACGATTCGAAGTAACAGGCGGCGCACTCTGGGTATTCTATCGCAGACAAACAAACAAGCATACAATAAGTACTCATCTAATGCATAGGTAAAACTCAAATAAGAGATCTAACCAGAAGGTTCAACTTAAGAACTCCGGTTGGCAAAAAGAATCAATTCGAACGAAGCAACGAAAGTCAAACGGCGAAAGAAAACAACTTCGTTCTAGTAATCTGGATCTAGGGCAAATTTTACAGTAGCAAAAACTTGTTTAAGTTGATTCTCTCGTTCCCAGGAGGCTTCATCCTCTGTGTGGTGGCTCCACTAAACTTTGAAAAACTTGATAACCTTGCTGCGAGTGACTGGGCTGGCAAACTCGAGGATCTTAATTGGTTTCTTTTCGTACGTCAAATCATTATCTAACTGAATTGTTTCCAATGGCACTGTATCTCTTAAGGGTATGTCAGCCATCTCCGCATGACACTTCTTCAACTGGGAAATGTGGAACACATCATGAACTCCTGACAATCCTTCAGGCAATTCCAACTTGTAGGCCACTTCTCCCATACGCTCCAAAACTCGATATGGTCCTACAAATCATGGCGCCAACTTCCCTTTAACTCCAAAATGTTTTGTTCCCCGAAGTGGAGATACTCGAAGATAAACTCTATCTCCGACTTTGTAAACTGTCTCCTTCCATTTAGAATCTACATAACTCTTCTGTCTGGACTGAGCTACCTTGAGCCTATCGCGAATCAACTTCACCTTCTGTTCAGACTCCTTAATCAAGTCAGGTCCAAACAACTGGCGGTCTCCAACTTCGTCCCACGACAATGGTGTCCTGCACCTCCTTTCGTACAAGGCTTCGAAAGGGGCCATCTTTAAACTGGTTTGGTAACTGTTCTTGTAAGAGAACTCTGCATATGGCAAATTGTCGTCCCAACCAGATCCATAATCTAGCGCACAAGCTCTCAGCATATCCTCCAAAATCTGATTGACTCTCTCGGTCTGTCCATCTGTCTGTGGATGAAAAGCTGTACTGAATTCTAGCCTGGTTCCCAAAGTTTCGTGCAACTGCTTCCAGAACTTTGAGGTAAACTGGGTTCCTCTATCTGATACGATACTCCTTGGAACTCCATGCAGACATACGATCCTGGTCATGTATATCTTTGCCAACTTAGCACTGGTGTAAGTGGTCTTTACTGGGATGAAATGAGCTACCTTCGTCAATCGATCAACTACAACCCAAATCGAGTCATAGCCTGAACGAGTCCTGGGCAATCCCGTGATAAAATCCATACCTAGCTTATGCCACTTCCATTCGGGTATCGGCAATGGTTGTAACAATCCGGCTGTCTTCTGATGCTCTGCCTTTACTCTCTGACATACATCACAAACTGCTACATACTCCGCAATATCCTTCTTCATTCCGGTCCACCAGAAAATATCCTTCAAATCCAAATACATCTTGGTATTTCCTGGGTGAATCGAATATGGTGAATCGTGTGCCTCTTGCAGAATCAACTTCCTAATCTCCGGGTCATTGGGCACATAAACACGGTCTTCAAACCATAGGGTGTCGTGTTCATCCTCACGAAATCCTTTAGCTTTTCCTTTGCTAAGTTTCTCCTTTATAGCGGAAATCTCTTTGTCGGTCTTCTGAGCTTCCCTGATTCTATCCATCAAAGTTGACTGAATCTCCAATGCTGCTACATAGCCTCTCGGAACTATTTCCACACATAGTTCACGAAGATTTTCTGCTAACTCCTTGGGTATTTCTCCCATCATTAACGTATTAACATGGCTCTTACGGCTTAATGCGTCAGCTACTACATTAGCCTTTTCGGGGTGGTAATGCAATTTCATATCATAATCCTTGATAAGCTCCAACCATCTCCTTTGTCTGAGATTCAACTCCTTCTGGGTGAAAATGTACTTCAAACTCTTATGATCCGTGTACACCTCACAATGATTTCCAATGAGGAAATGCCTCCAGGTCTTCAGTGCATGTACTATGGCTGCTAACTCCAAATCATGCGTGGCATAATTTAACTCATGAGGCTTCAGTTGTCTTGAGGCATATGAAACAACTCTCCCTTCCTGCATAAGCACTGCTCCAAGTCCTCGACGTGAAGCGTCGCAATACACCTCATAATCTTTGGTCTGGTCTGGCAAAATCAACACTGGTGAGGTAACTAAGTGTTTCTTCAACTCTTGGAAACTAGCCTCACATTCCTCTGTCCATATCATCAATGAACACTACGACGAACTTATCCAAAAACTCCATAAACACTTTGTTCATCATATTCATAAAATAGGCAGGTGCGTTAGTCAGACCAAATGACATAATGGTATACTCGTACAACCCATACCTAGTGGTAAAAGCTGTCTTAGGAATATCTTGTTCTCGAATCTTCAACTGGTGGTATCCTGATCGCAGATCGATCTTGGAAAATACCTTAGCTCCTTGCAATCAATCAAACAGATCATTTATCATTGGTAGTGGGTACTTGTTTTTGATCGTTACTTCATTCAATCCTCGATAATCAACAACCATCCTTAACGATCCATCTTTCTTCTCCACTAATAGTACGGGCGATCCCCAAGGCGAAGAACTTGGGCGAATATATCCCTTATCCAGTAACTCCTTAATCTGCTTCTTAATTTCCACCAAATCCTTTGCAGGCATCCTGTATGGTCTCTTTGTTATTGGCCCTGTGCCTGGCAATAGCTCAATCAAAAACTCAATATCTCTATCCGGTGGCATGCCTGGCAACTCTTCTGGAAATACTTCAGGAAAATCCCTTACCACTGGTACTTCCTCCTGCACAACTCCGGTTAGGCAATTTACTTGAGTCCTCTTTGGCACATGTCGGGATACATACTTGATCCTTCTCCCTTCTGGGGTGGTAAGAAAAATTGACTTACTAGCACATTCAATATACCCTTCATACTTTGATAACCAATCCATGCCTAATATCACATCCAATCCTTGAGATTCCAATACTATTAGGTCTGAGGAAAAAACATAGTTACCAATCCTTAATGGTAATCGATCACACCATAGACTAGCCACATACTCTACTCCAGGCGAGGTTACTAACATGGGTGACCTAAGGGCTTGGGTTGATAGGTTATACTTATCCACAAATCCCCTTGAGATGTATGAATGCGATGCACCAGTATCAAAAAGAACGAGTGCAGTAAATGACTTAACCAAAAACTTACCTATTACTGCATCGGGCTGAGCTTCAACCTCCTCCACGCTAACGTGGTTCACCTGTCCCTTGTTGAAAGGGTTCGGCTTCTTCCCAGAACTTCCATTGCCATTTTGGCCTTTAGGACATTCATTGGCATAATGTCCGGTCTTCTGACACTTAAAGCAAGTGACTTGGCTCAGGTCCTTCTTGGCTGGGGTTGATGGGTTGGTGCGATTCTGGCCGTTGCTTCCTCCATTGCCATTACCATTCTTGGTGCCATTGTGATTGTGCGAGCTACCTCCTCCATAGGTATGCTGAAAATGTCCTCCCGGTCTAGGGGTAAAACGTGGCTTCTGCTGAGCTCCTGAATTGTACTTTCCTTGTCCATACTTCCTCTTGCCATTCTCAATTTGCTGCTGCTTCCCTTCAATCATAAGAGCACGATCTACCAACTCATGGTAGTTGTTGAAGGTGGCTACCATCAACTGCATGCTCAACTCATCATTCAGTCCTTACAGAAACTTCTCCTGCTTAGCTGCATCTGTAGCGACATCATCTGGTGCATAACGTGCTAACTTACAAAATTCCTCCATGTACTGGCCAACTGTCCGTCCTCCTTGGCGCAAGTTGCAAAACTCACGCTTCTTCATGGCCATAGTTCCTGCTGAAACATGTGCAGTACGAAAAGCCTGCTGAAACTGGTCCCATGTGACAGTGTCGACTGGGAAAGTGGCTGTGAAATTCTCCCACCATGATGCTGCGGGTCCTTCTAGCTGATGTGCAGCAAACTTCACCTTCTCCGCACCTGTGCATCCTGCTGTGGTCAACTCCCTAGCTTTCTTGCGGAGCCAATCATCTGCTACTATCGGCTCGGTGCTACTGGAAAACACCAGCGGATCCAGCCTAAGAAAACGGGCTAAGTGGTCAACAGGTGGTGGTGGTGGGTTGTTGTTCCCCTGATTCTGATTCTGGACTAGAAACTGCATCAATGTGTTCTGCTGCTGGATCAACTGGGTGAGCTCCGGTGGAAAGGCAAATCCGGGGTCACGTCTCGGAGGCATCTGAGGGTTTAGAAAAGATGAGATGTAAGAATAGAGGGGGTCTAAAGAGAAAACACTTCCCATCTGCACATGAGGCAAAACAAACAATTCACTTCATTCAATCAAACAAGGCATACAATCGATCTAACAATCGCAAAAGTGCTCGGACTACTATATTTACATGGTGGCCTACTACTACTGATGAGGTGGTCTACTAGAAATATTCTTCGGTTGTAGACTCCATAATATCTGCTCCAGCTTCATCAACATAGTCATCATCGCTACTATCTGGTTTTGAGTCGGTGCCGTCGATGATGATGTAGTCTTCCGGGCTAATCTCCTTGGGTTCTTCGTCTTCTTCTACTGGCGTAGGGCCTCCCATAAATTTTCCAATCTTCTTGATCAGGTCGTCATTCTTCTCCACCAATACCTCAATTTCCTATTCATAATCTTCACGTTTAGCCTTGAGTTCTTCCTCCAGTTCCTTGATTCTAGTCTTAGCCTTCTTCAGATCTATCATGTCGGCGCACATCTGGTTCTCTTGTCGTCGAATGTGCTGGTTTAACTCGTGGATAAAAGCTGCGATTGATCTATCCTTCCTGGTGCTGATCATCTCCCAGTGTTCATCTCGGCACCCACAAATCTGGTAGATAGTATCCTTGAGATCCTTGTGGTAGACTTCTGCAATGCGTCCCATGGCGATGTGAGCTGCCATGCTCTTTCCTAGACTCCAAGTTGGTGCATCAAAAGAGAACTCTATGGGCTCAGTGACTGGCATGAACGTCCTTCTTGGAACTTGTACTTGAATCATCCAGCGCTCTTCTTCAGGTAAAGTGGCGTTGTATGTTCCTGTGAAGCTTGGTACTCCTATGTTCAGGTATCTAGTGACTTCCTTCAAGTGACGTCCAAAGGGTGTATCTTCATCCGGTTGCGTGAAATTGTTTCATGCATCCGCCATCCTAAATGAGTAGAAAATATGAGAGGTCAGAAGAGAAGAGAGTGAATAGTGATCTAGGTCGTGTCCTACAGTCAGCGTGTGCTCTGATACCATCTTTGTAGCGACCAGACCTCAAACAGTCTGATCTCTGTGCTCCGGTGTCATCCCTGGATCAGTAATGCTGACACCACACAGTACTCGGAGGATTTATAGCAGAGTAGCAAGCACACACTTATTACATCGAGTGTCTCAAAAGAGAAATTATTACAATAAATATGGCTTAAGGCCATCTAATAACTATAATAGCGGAAGCCTTGGAAGATAAGTGAGTCCATCAACTCCAACAGCATCACTGAGTATACAACCACGACCTAAAAACTCCTTAATCGTCGTTTGAAAAGTCTGCAACATTAATGTTGCAGCCCGAAACGGGTCAGCACATGGAATATGTTGGCAAGGTAACACATAGAGAGTAATGGGATGAAACAGCTATACTATATGCATATTTGGCTGGTGGAAAGCTCTATGGTTACAGTTTTGCGTAAAGCCAATTTTCCCCTACTTCAAAGGAATAATTTTATTTAACTATCATGGTAGTTGTTAAACATTGAGAATGGTTGACAGCATTCTCAATCCCAATTAAGCATCATCATTAAACATAACCCAACAAAATTAATTTAGAGTAACATGTTGAGATTCACATGATAATCCAAGTACTAGATACTCAAGATGTCCATAATCGGGGACACGGCTAACCATGATTAGTTTATTACACTCTGCAGAGGTTTGCGCACTTTTCCCCACAAGACTCGATCGCCTCCATTTGGTTTCTCGCACTACATGGTGTTTGAGAAGACGGATGACCGAGACATAGTCTTTCAGAAGCGCTAGCACCTTACGATCGGGTAGACCGTACCACCAACATCCCCTACATCTGCTAGTCTACCACTGTAAGAGTTCGCACGACTTAGTCAACTATGGTAGAGCCCATAATAGCTTGTGGCTGCACACGGAAGTTTCTAGTATGAATAATCTCATGATCCCTTTGAGCCTGGGTGGCGGTCCAAAAGAAAACAGGCAAGTCCTGGAATACCCAGGTGCCTCAATCCACCCAGATGTGTGTTTAAGTTGCCACCTTAGATAAACCATTAATTAACAAAACTCACATCTGTCATGGATATCACTCACCCAATCCACGTCTACTAGCATAGCATGGCATAATAAGCAAACATAGAAGTAACTCCCAAAGGTTTGATAATAAACAGGTAATAGGTTCTACCTCATCTACTTCCCATCCCATAATTTAATTAGATCCTAACCATGCAATGTGTGAGGATTGATCTAATGCAATAAAACTGGGCTGTAGAAAAGGTATGATCAAAGTGTTACTTGCCCTGCTGATGATCCGTGAAACCTAACGATTCGAAGTAACAGGCGACGCACTCCGGGTATTCTATCGCAGACAAATAAAAAAGCATACAATAAGTACTCATCTAATGCACAGGTAAAAACTCAAATAAGAGATCTAACCAGAAGGTTCAACTTAAGAACTCCGGTTGGCAAAAAGAATCAATTCGAACGAAGCAAACGAAAGTCAAACGGCGAAAGAAAACAACTTCGTTCTAGTAATCTGAATCTAGGGCAAATTTTACAGTAGGAAAAACTTGTTTAAGTTTATTAAACGGATAGAGGGTTTCGAGACGAAACTCTAGGCGCTTGAATCGCCTGATTCCGATAAACGAGCGAAAAGTTATACTAGAACGAAAATTGGATCAGGAATCGCGATCAGAAAAATCGCAAATTTAATCCGAGAAAAAGAAAAACGACGAACGTTCGCTAGAACGAACGAACGGACGAACGCTCGCTATTTAAATAAACCGGAAAAACCGATCTATTTAAAAAAACCAAAACTAGGAAAAAAATAAACCGACGAAAACCGATCTAATTTTTTAATAAAAAAACCGACGGCACGAAAGTCGAGGCACAGCGAACCTCGGGCGGCGGCGGCGGCGGGCGGCGGCGGCGGGCGGGGTCGGGCGGCTGGGGCGGGGTCGGCGGCTGGGCTAGGGTTTCCCCCGGGTGGGCTGCCCCGGCTTATAAAGCCCTGGCGGCCGGAGTCCTAGTCGGACACGGCCCGTAGGTCGGTTCGTTTTTTTTAATTATTTCGCTCGGAAGAAAAATAAAAAGAAATACTAAACGGACTCCAAAAATTCCGAAATAAATTTTCACGGGCTTCGAAAATCAAGCCGCACAAGGTATGCAATGATGTCTGTCTAAGTGGGAGTTCTTGAGTAATATGATTAATTGAACTTAAATTTATCATGAAATTAGTCCTTGTAGTATTAGCATATCTATGATGTAGATCAATAGCTCGCGTTGTTGCTTTCATATGTTTATTTTGATATGTTCCTAGAGAAAATTGTGTTGAAAAATGTTAGTAGCAATGATGCGGATTGGATCCGTGATCTGAGGTTTATCCTCATTGCTGCACAGAAGAATTATGTCCTTGATGCACCGCTAGGTGAAAGACCTATTGCAGGAGCAGATGCAGACGTTATGAACGTTTGGCTAGCTCAATATGATGACTACTTGATAGTTTAGTGCACCATGCTTAACGGCTTAGTATCGGGACTTCAAAGACATTTTGAACGTCATGGACCATATGAGATGTTCCAGGAGTTGAATTTAATATTTCAAGCAAATACCCGAGTTGAGAGATATGAAGTCTCCAACAAGTTCTATAGCTAAAAGATGGAGGAGAATCGCTCATCTAGTGAGCATGTGCTCAGATTGTCTGGGTACTACAATCGCTTGAATCAAGTGGGAGTTAATCTTCCAGATAAAATAGTGATTGACAGAATTCTCTAGTCACCATCACCAAGTTAGTAGAACTTCGTGATGAACTATGATATGCAAAGGATAAATTCCCAAGCTCTTTGTAATGCTGAAATTGACGAAGGTAGAAATCGAGAAAAACTAGAGGTGGAAAGTGGTAGCGGATAATCCGAAATATCCGATATTTGTATTTGAGAAAATGCTTATTCGTATCCGTAACATCCGCATCTGAACCAAAATGGAAATGGAAATTATCCGTATCCGAATTTATTAAACAAATAAAAAGTAAAATATGGTAGGAGATTTTGACACAAACATGGATATGGAAGTGGATATATCCGTATCCGAATAAGATTATGGGAGATAATTTTTAAAATTCTAGGCCCAATATTCTAGTTATCCAACATAAAAGCCAAATAAGTGGTCAAATTTTACTCCTTATCTGATTAAACTTATAAATTATTATGCATCACAATAGTATTTATTCATAAACCTATTTATCATTGACTTATTGTATGTCACAAGTTCATTATTTTAGGTCACATAGCTATCGACTAATTTACTTAAGCAATATGTTGATATTATTCGTATCCGTTTTGAATCAAGAAAATATCCGATACGTATCCGTATTCGAATAATATTCGAGCCGCATCCGTATCCGATAATATCTGTATTCGGATTCGTATTCGTTTTGAAAATATGAAAATGGAAGTGGAAAGAGCACTATCCGATCCGCATCCGATCCGTTTCCACCCCTAAGAAAAACATCAAGTGTTGATGGTAGACAAGACCACTAGTTTCAAGAAAAGGGCAAAGGAAAAAAGGGGAACTTCAAGAAGAACAGCAAGCAAGTTGCTGCTCAAGTGAAGAAGCCCAAGTCTGGTCCTAAGCCTGAGACTAAGTGCTTCTACTAAGGGACTGGTCACTGGAAGCGGAACTACCCCAAGTGATTGGCGAATAAGAAGGATGGCAAAGTGAACATACGTATATTTGATATACATGTTATTGATGTGTACTTTACTAGTGTTTATAGCAACCCCTCAGTATTTGATACTAGTTTAGTAACTATGATTAGTAACTTGAATTGGGAATTGCAGAATGAACAAAGACTAGTTAAGGGTGAGGTGGCGATGTGTGTTGGAAGTGGTTCCAAGATTGATATGATCATCATCGCACACTCCATATACTTTCGGGATTAGTGTTGAACCTAAATAAGTGTTATTTGGTGTTTGCGTTGAGCATGAATATGATTTGCTCATGTTTATTGCAATACGGTTATTCATTTAAGTAAGAGAATAAATTGTTGTTCTGTTTACATATATGGTTACACACCCAATGAAATGTTCATTGGATCTCGATCGTAGTGATACACATATTCATAATATTGAAACCAAAAGATGCAAAGTTAATAATGATAGTGCAACTTATTTGTGGCACTGCCGTTTAGGTCATATTGGTGTAAAGCGCATGAAGAAACTCCATGCTGATGGACTTTTGGAATAACTTGATTATGAATCAGTTGATGCTTACGAACCATGCCTCATGGGCAAGATGACTAAGACTCCGTTCTCCGGAACAATGCAGCAAGCAACAGATTTGTTGAAAATCATGCATACTGATGTATGTGGTCCGATGAATATTGAAGCTCGCAGCAGGTATCATTATTTTCTGATCTTCACAGATGATTTGAGCAGATATGAGTATATCTACTTGATGAAACACAAGTCTGAAATATTTGAAAAGTTCAAAGAATTTCAGAGTGAAGTGGAGAATCATCATAACAAAAATAAAAGTTTCTACAATATGATCGCAGAAGTAAAATATTTGAGTTACGAGTTTGGCCTTCAGTTAAAACAATGTGAAATAGTTTCACTACTCACGCCACCTGGAACACCACAGTGTAATGGTGTGTCCGAACGTCATAATCATACTTTACTTGATATGGTGCGATCTATGATGTCTCTTACAGATTTACCGCTATCGTTTTGGGGTTATGCATTAGAGACAGCTACATTCACGTTAAATAGGGCACCATCTAAATCCGTTGAGACGACACCATATGAACTATGGTTTGGCAAGAAACCTAAGCTGTCGTTTCTTAAAGTTTGAGGTTGCAATGCTTATGTGAAAAAGTTTCAACCTGATAAGATCTAACCCAAATCGGAGAAGTGTGTCTTCATAGGATACCCATAAGAAAATGTTGGGTACAACTTCTATCACAGATCCGAAGGCAATATATTCGTTGCTGAGAATGGATCCTTTCTAGAGAAGGAGTTTCTCTCGAAAGAAGTGAGTGGGAGGAAAGTAGAACTTGATGAGGTAACTATACCTGCTCCCTTATTGGAAAGTAGTTCATCACAGAAATCTGTTCCTGTGACTACTACACCTATTAGTGGGGAAGCTAATGATGATGATCATGTAACTTAAGATCAAGTTACTACCGAACCTCGTAGGTAAACCAGAGTGAGATCCGCACCAGAGTGGTATGGTAATCCTATTCTGGAGGTCATGTTACTTGACCATGACGAGCCTACAAACTATGAGGAAGTGATGATGAACCCAGATTCCGCAAAAATGGCTTGAGGCCATGAAATCTGAGATAGGATCCATGTATGAGAACAAAGTATGGACTTTGGTTGACTTGCCCGATGTTCGGCAAGCCATTGAGATTAATTGGATCTTCAAGAGGAAGACGGACGCTGATAGTAGTGTTACTACCTACAAATCTAGACTTGTCGAAAAAGGTTTTTGACAAAGTTCAAAGTGTTGACTACGATGAGATTTTCTCACTCGTATCGATGCTTAAAGTCTGTCCAAATCATGTTAGAAATTGCCGCATTTTATAAAATCTGGCAAATGGATAAACAAAGTTGCATTCCTTAATGGATTTCTTAAAGAAGAGTTGTATATGATGCAACCAGAAGGTTTTGTCAATCCTAAAAGTGAAAACAAAATATGCAAGCTCCAGCGATCCATCTGTGGACTGGTGCAAGCATCTCGGAGTTGGAATATGTGCTTTGATGAGATAATCAAAGTATATAGTTTTATACATACTTGTGGTGAAGCCTGTATTTACAAGAAAGTGAGTGGGAGAACTACAACATTCCTGATAAGTATATGTGAATGACATATTGTTGATCAGAGATAATGTAGAATTATTCTGCAAAGCATAAAGGAGTGTTTGAAAGGAGTTTTTCAAAGAAAGACCTCGGTGAAGCTGCTTACATATTGAGCATCAAGATCTATAGAGATAGATCAAGACGCTTGATAAGTTTTTTCAATAAGTACATACCTTGACAAGATTTTGAAGTAGTTCAAAATGGAACAGTCAAAGAAGGAGTTCTTGCCTGTGTTACAAGGTGTGAAGTTGAGTAAGACTCAAAACCCGACCACGGCAGAAGATAGAAAGAGAATGAAAGTCATTCCCTATGCCTCAGCCATAGGTTCTATACAGTATGCCATGCTATGTACCAAATCTATTGTATACCCTACACTGTTTTTGGCAAGGGAGTAAAATAGTGATCTAGGAGTAGATCACTGGACATCGGTCAAAATTATCCTTAGTGGAATAAGGATATGTTTCTCGATTATGGAGGTGACAAAAAGGTTCGTCGTAAAAGGATTATGTCGATACAAGTTTTGGGCACTGATCCGGATGACTCTAAGTCTTCATCTGGATACATATTGAAAGTGGGAGCAATTAGCTATAGTAGCTCCGTGCAGAGCATTGTTGACATAGAAATTTGCAAAATACATACGGATCTGAATATGGCAGACCCGTTGACTAAACTTCTCTCACAGGCAAAACATTATCACACCTTAGTACTCTTTGGGTGTTAATCACATAGCGATGTGAACTAGATTATTGACTCTAGTAAACCCTTTGAGTGTTGGTCACATAATGATGTGAACTATTGGTGATAAATCACATGGCAATGTGAACTAGATTATTGACTCTAGTGCAAGTGGGAGACTGAAGGAAATATGCCCTAGAGGCAATAATAAAGTTATTATTTATTTCCTTATTTCATGATAAATGTTTATTATTCATGCTAGAATTGTATTAACCGGAAACATAATACATGTGTGAATACATAGACAAACAGAGTGTCACTAGTATGCCTCTACTTGACTAGCTCGTTAATCAAAGATGGTTATGTTTCCTAACCTATAACACCCTCGATGCGACTATAGCTCCCACGTGTCAAGGCACGACTTAGAGACATAATCGCATTGAAGGCATATGTCGCAAGTTAGGCAATCTTCACAACATCCCATGTAATATATAGATAATAAAAGGGGAGATAACATAGTTGGCTTACACTTGCCACGTCAATCAAATACATAAATAACATTACATCATTCAAACACTCATGGCCCGACTACGGCGCCAAAATAAAAGATAATCCCAATATGCGACACGGTCCCGATCACCCCAACTGGGCACCACTACTGATCATCAGGGAAAGACACATAGTATCATTGAGAGTCCTCGTCGAACTCCCACTTGAGCTCAAGCGCGTCACCTGGAGCGGAATCATCAGGCCCTGCATCTAGTGTAATAGTAATCTGTGAGCCACAGGGACTCAGGAATCTCGCACCCTCGCGATCAAGACTATTTAAGCGTAATAGGTATGGCAAGGTAAATATATGAGGAGCTGCAGCAAGCGACTAGCATATATGGTGGCTATCCTGTTCGCAAAAGAGAGCGAGAAGA
Source organism: Triticum urartu (assembly GCF_003073215.2). Classification (NCBI taxonomy): domain Eukaryota; kingdom Viridiplantae; phylum Streptophyta; class Magnoliopsida; order Poales; family Poaceae; genus Triticum; species Triticum urartu. Next base: position 170,910,253 of record NC_053028.1, on the reverse strand, counting down.
GGAGGCAAAGCGCGAGCGAGAAACTAGAGAACAACCTGCGCAAGCATTACTCCAACACCGTGTTCACTTCCCGGACTCCGCCGAGAAGAGACCATCACGGCAACTCACACTGTTGATTCATTTTAATTAAGTTAAGGTTCAAGTTATCTACAACCGGACATTAACAAATTCCCATCTGCCCATAACCACGGGCATGGCTTTCGAAAGTTCAAATCCCTGCAGGGGAGTCCCAACATAGCCCATGACAAGCTCTCACGGTCAACGAAGGAATAGACCTCCTCCCGAGACGTTCCGATCAGACTCGGTATCTCGGTTCTTCAAGACACTTCAACAGGTTAAAACAAGACCAGCAACACCGCCCGAATGTGCCGACAAATCCCGATAGGAGCTGCACATATCTCGTTCTCAGGGCACACTCATATGAGCTCTCCATACAACTAAAACCAAACCTCGAGTTTCGCCGAGGGGGCGCTGCACAGGACTCTAGTTTGGACCAACACTCAGAGGAGCACTGGCCCAGGGGGCTAAAATAAGATGACCCTCGGGCTCCAGAAACCCAAGGGAAAAAGAGGCTAGGTGGCAAATGGTAAAACCAAGGTTGGGCATTGCTGGAAAAGCATTAATCAAGGCGAACTATCAAGGGGTTCCCATTATAACCCAACCGCATAAGGAACACAAAATCCGGGAACATAACACCGATATGACGGAAACTAGGGCGGCAAGAGTGGAACAAAACACTAGGCGAGAGGCCGAGCCTTCCACCCTTTACCAAGTATATAGATTCATTAAGATAACATGGCAATATAATGATATCCCAACAAGTAAATAATTTTCCAACAAGGAACGGTCTCCAATATTCACCTGCAACTAGCATGCACGGATCAACTACAACATCCTCGGCAAAATTGCTAACAAGTAGACAATCTGCCCAGATTCACGAAGTAGCGAAAGTAGAGCTCGATTGACTCGAGCTAGGGTGCTCCATAATTGCAAACAAAGACATGGATGGATAGAGAACTTCAAGATTAACAAAACATCCTTACTGATCATCCTCAAAAGAGGCACAGATCACTAGGAAACAACATGAACATATGGCCATATGAAATAAACAGCTCAAGGACTTAGTGGAAATGCTAAGTCCCTGAAATCAGCTTTACCAAGTGCCTCACTTTGCAAGCTTGTGCTAGTCACCACACACATCACAAAAATACATGGGTTGCACCTATGGAAAGATGGAAAAACCCTTAACAAAACATATGTAGAGCTCATGGGCATATCATGCACACAAAAATCATGGCAAAAATGACAAATATCTAAATGGAGTAGCAGATCTGACAATAATCTCAAGTAGCCCTCTTCTAACAGCATTTTGGGCATCAAGATGAACTCAAATGAAAATGATGCAATGAGATGAAATGATGTGCTCTCTGAGACGAACATTTTGATATGCTATATGCACGAAACGGAGCTACGGATGCAAAGTTACGGCACGATGAACATGGGCATATGGATCTGAGAATTTAGGACTTAGAAGAAAAATTAGACCTCTCCGGGACAGATCTAGGGTTTGCCGGGTGCGGAAGCCAAGGTTCGTCAGGATCTTGCCGGAGTAGCATCGCGGTGGCCGAAGTCTGCCGGAGAAGAGGAAGGAGAGGCCGGGTGGAGGCGGCGGTGCACGGCGGCGCAGGGTCGGCGACGTCGGAGGGGCCCGCCGCCATGGAGCTTTGCTCCGGTCGGCTAAAGTGCGGCGGCGACGACCTGGGAAGAGGAGGCGGCCGGCGAGCGTTGTGCGGCGGCGCGCGCGCCTCAGGGCGGCGCGGGGCGCGGAGCCTCCCGCGGGGAGTGGCGGCACGGAGACGGGCCGCGGGGGCCGGCCTCGGGCCCCGGCGGGCCTGGCGGCGGGGACGGCGGACGCGCCAACGGGGCGGCGACACGTGGCGGCGACGGGACAAGTCGGACACGTCCGGCCCGAATCGGACGTGTCCGGCGGCGAGAGGTGGAAGACGACTAGGGTTTCGGGACAGGAAGAAAGAGAATTTCGGAGGGGTCTTTAAATAGAGGTGGAGGGAGCTGGGAGAGTCCAAATGAGGTGCGGTTTTCAGCCACACGATCATGATCGAATGCTCTATATGATGGAGAGGGTTTTGGTGGGTTTTGGGCCAAAATGGACGGGTGTTGGGCTGCAACACACACGAGGCCTTTTTGGTCCCTTGGTTAACCGTTGGAGTATCAAACGAAGTCCAAATGATACGAAACTTGACAGGCGGTCTACCGGTAGTAAACCAAGGCCGCTTGGCAAGTCTCAGTCCAATCCGGAAATGTTTAATCCCCACACATGAAAGAAAGGTGGAAATGACCACCGGAGGAGAACGAAGCGCCGGAATGCAAAACGGACAACGGGGAAAATGCTCGAATGCATGAGATGAACACGTATGCAAATGCAATGCACATGATGACATGATACGAGATGCATGACAATGATAACAACACACAGAGACAAAAACCCGAACCCGAGAAAATAAAATAACTTAAGGCCGGAAACGGAAAGAGTTGGAGTACATATTGGGCAAGTCTTATCCGGGGTGTTACAACACTCCACCACTACGAAAGGATCTCGACCCGAGATCTAGGACTAAAAGAACGCCAGGTACTCAGGACGGAGGTGATCCTCGCTTTCCCAGGTCGCTTCACCGTCGGAATGGTGTGACCACTTGACTTTGAGGAATTTGATTGACTTGTTGCGAGTCTTGCGTTCAGTATCTTCGAGAATAGCAACGGGGTACTCACGATAGGAGAGATCTTCTTGGAGCTCAATGTGCTCGAAGTTGACGGTGCGGTCAGGAGTATTGAAGCACTTTTGAAGCTGAGAGACATGGAACACGTCATGAACATTTGCAAAGTTTGAAGGAAGCTCGAGTTGATAGGCGAGATCGCCTCTCTTGCTGACAATCTTGAAAGGTCCCATGTATCTAGGGGCAAGCTTCCCTTTGATACCGAAGCGACGAGTACCTTTCATAGGAGAGACGTGAAGGTAAACATGATCTCCGATCTCGAAAGCCAAATCATGGTGCTTACTGTCATAGTAGCTCTTCTGACGGGATTGGGCTTGCTTTGAGGTTATCTCGAATGACTTTGCACATTTCCTATGCCTCTGTGATTAAGTCATTTCCGAGAAGTTGACGTTCACCGGTTTCGGACCAGTTGAGAGGGGTACGACACTTCCTGCCATACAGAATTTCAAATGGGGCCTTGCCCGAACTTGCTTGAAAACTGTTGTTGTAGGAGAATTCAGCACAAGGAAGACAATCCTCCCACTTCATGCCGACGGAGATCACACAAGCCCTGAGCATATCTTCAAGAATCTAGTTGACACGCTCGACTTGACCGCTAGTTTGAGGATGGAAAGCTGTGCTGAAGCGGATGTTCGTGCCCATGGCCTTCTGAAAAGAATCCCAAAACTTGGAGGTAAAGATGCTGCCACAGTCTGAAGAGATCACTTGTGGAATACCGTGTAGAGAGACAATTCGAGAGGTTAAAACAAGACCAGCAACACCGCCCGAATGTGCCAACAAATCCCGATAGGAGCTGCACATATCTTGTTCTCAGGGCACACTCAGATGAGCTCTCCTACAACTAAAACCAAACCTCGAGTTTCCCCGAGGGGGCGCTGCACAGGACTCTAGTTTGGACCAACACTCAGAGGAGCACTGGCTCAGGGGGGGCTAAAATAAGATGACCCTCGGGCTCCGGAAACCCAAGGGAAAAAGAGGCTAGGTGGCAAATGGTAAAACCAAGGTTGGGCATTGCTGGAAAAGCTTTAATCAAGGCGAACTATCAAGGGGTTCCCATTATAACCCAACCGCGTAAGGAACGCAAAATCCGGGAACATAACACCGATATGACGGAAACTAGGGCGACAAGTGTGGAACAAAACACTAGGCGAGAGGCCGAGCCTTCCACCCTTTACCAAGTATATAGATGCATTAAGATAACATGGCAATATAATGATATCCCAACAAGTAAATAATGTTCCAACAAGGAACGGTCTCCAATCTTCACCTGCAACTAGCAACGCTATAAGAGGGGCTGAGCAAAGCGGTAACATAGCCAATCAACAGTTTGCTAGGACATGGTGGGTTAGAGATTTGACATGGCAATTTGGGAGGCTTGAAAGCAAGTGGTAGGCATCGTAGCATGGCATAGCAAAAGAGCGAGCAATCTAGCATAGCAAAGATAGTAGTGATTTCGAGGGTATGATCATCTTGCCTGCAAAGTTGTCAGAGTTGACTGGATCCTCAAAAGCAAACTCAACGGGCTCCTCATTAGCGAGCTCATCTCCCGGCTCTACCCAAACAAGACAAACAAGCAAACGGAACACAATCAACCACGTGCAAGGCTCAAACAATATGGTGTAATGATGGTATGCTATGCGGGATGCGATGCGGGATGCATATGCAAGATTTGACAAGGGATGCAAGAACCTGGCCTCAACATGGAAATCCAAGTGTTCCACTGGAAAGATGAGATGAAATCACTTGAAAACGATATAAAGCACACCGGAATCGGAGTTACGGTTTGGAAATGGCAAGCAATTCAAATATGACCACGTTCTGCGATTTACAGCAAGTAGCCATCTAAATGCAATAAGATGAACATGCTACAACACCCAAACATGGCATAAAAATACATGGCAGGGATGCATTCATGATGCTTAACAAAAGTCTAGCACTGAGCTACGGCCAATTCATCCATTAACAGGTTTAAACAAGCATGGCAAAAATGCATGTGGTAAACAGATTTCAGACTTAGTGAAATTAACACTTGTCTGGAATTTCAGATCAGATAGCACTCTTCGGAGCAACAAAACTATATGCTACAGGACCTGAACATGGCAAAGTAAAGCATGGCATGGAGCTACTCAAAGATCTTAACAAAAGTCCCTTAGTGATCTTGAGCCAAGAGGGATCAGAAAATACATTTGCAAGCATGTGAACATGGCAAAAACGTAATCAGTTCTCAGACTTAGTGAAAACCGGAGCATGCTGAAACAGGTATCAAGTAGGCATGTTTACGAGCTCGATGCACTCACTACAGAGAAAGTCATGATAATCTAAGCATACACCCAACAAGAATACACAAAATGCAAGCTAGACATGGCAAGAACAATAGCATAGCATGCACGGATCAACTACAACATCCTCGGCAAAATTGCTAACAAGTAGACAATCTGCCCAGATTCATGAAGTAGCGAAAGTAGAGCTCGATTGACTCAAGCTAGGGTGCTCCATAATTGCAAACAAAGACATGGATGGATAGAGCACTTCAATATTAACAAAACATCCTTACTGATCATCCTCAAAAGAGGCACGGATCACTAGGAAACAACATGAACATATGGCCATATGAAATAAACAGCTCAAGGACTTAGTGGAAATGCTAAGTCCCTGAAATCAGCTTTACCAAGTGCCTCACTTTGCAAACTTGTGCTAGTCACCACACACATCACAAAAATACATGGGTTGCACCTCTGGAAAGATGGCAAAACCCTTAACAAAACATATGTAGAGCTCATGGGCATATCATGCACATAAAAATCATGGCAAAAATGACAAATATCTAAATGGAGCAGCAGATCTGACAATAATCTCAAGTAGCCCTCTTCTAACAGCATTTCGGGCATCAAGATGACCTCAAATGAAAATGATGTGCTCTTTGAGGTGTACATTTTGATATGCTATATGCGCGAAATGGACCTACGGATGCAAAGTTACGGCACGATGAACATGGGCATATGGATCTGAGAATTTAGGACTTAGAAGAAAAATTAGACCTCTCCGGGATAGATCTAGGGTTTGCCGGGTGCAGAAGCCGAGGTTCGTCGGGATCTTGCCGGAGTAGCGTCGCGGTGGCCGGAGTCTGCCGGAGAAGAGGAAGGAGAGGCCGGGTGGAGGCGGCGGTGCACGGCGGCGCGGGGTCGGCGACGTCAGAGGGGCCCGCCGCCGTGGAGCTTTGCTCCGGTCGGCTAAAGTGCGGCGGCGACGACCTGGGAAGAGGAGGCGGCCGGCGAGCGTCGTGCGGCGGCGCGCGCGCCTCGGGGCGGCGCGGGGCGCGGAGCCTCCCGCGGGGAGTGGCGGCGCGGAGACGGGCCGCGGGCGCCGGCCTTGGGCCCCGGCGGGCCTGGCGGCGGGGACGGCGGACGCGCCAACAGGGCGGCGACACGTGGCAGCGGCGGGGCAAGTCGGACACGTCCGGCCTGAATCGGACGTGTCCGGCGGCGAGAGGTGGAAGACGACTAGGGTTTTGGGAGAGGAAGAAAGAGAATTTCGGAGGGGTCTTTAAATAGAGGTGGAGGGAGCTAGGAGAGTCCAAATGAGGTGCGGTTTTTGGCCACGCGATCGTGATCAAACGCTCTATATGATGAAGAGGGTTTTGGTGGGTTTTTGGCCAAAATGGAGGGGTGTTGGGCTGCAACACACACGAGGCCTTTTCGGTCCCTCGGTTAACCGTTGGAGTATCAAACGAAGTGCAAATGATACGAAACTTGACAGGCGGTCTACCGGTAGTAAACCAAGGCCGCTTGGCAAGTCTCGGTCCAATCCGGAAATGTTTAATCCCCACACATGAAAGAAAGGTAGAAATGACCACCGGAGAAGAACGAAGCGCCGGAATGCAAAACGACAACGGGGAAAATGCTTGAATGCATGAGATGAACACGTATGCAAATGCAATGCACATGATGACATGATACGAGATGCATAACAATGATAACAACACACGGAGACAAAAACCCGAACCCGAGAAAATAAAATAACTTAAGGCCGAAAACGGCAAGAGTTGGAGTACATATTGGGAAAGTCATATCCGGGGTGTTACATAACCATAGACAAAGAGTTGTTATTTGATTAACGGGATCACATCATTAGGAGAATGATGTGATTGACTTGACCCATTCCGTTAGCTTAGCACCCGATCGTTTAGTATGTTGCTATTGCTTTCTTCATGACTTATACATGTTCCTATGACTATGAGATTATGCAACTCCCGTTTGCCGGAGGAACACTTTGTGTGCTACCAAATGGCACAACGTAAATGGGTGATTATAAAGGAGCTCTACAGGTGTCTCCAAAGGTAAATGTTGGGTTGGTGTATTTCGAGATTATGATTTGTCACTCTGATTGTCGGAGAGGTATCTCTGGGCCCTCTCGGTAATGCACATACATAAGCCTTGCAAGCATTGCAACTAATGACTTAGTTGCGAGATGATGTATTACGAAACGAGTAAAGAGACTTGCCGGTAACGAGATTTAACTAGGTATTTAGATACCGACGATCGAATCTCGGGCAAGTAACATACCGATGACAAAGGGAACAACGTATGTTGTTATGCAGTGTGACCGATAAAGATCTTCGTAGAATATGTGGGAGCCAATATGAGCATCCAGGTTCCGCTATTGGTTATTGGCCAGAGACATGTCTCGGTCATGTATACATTGTTCTCGAACCCGTAGGGTCCGCACGCTTAAGGTTTCGATGACAGTTATATTATGAGTTTATGAGTTTTGATGTACCGAAGTTAGTTTGGAGTCCCGGATGTGATCACGGACATAACGAGGAGTCTCGAAATGGTCGAGACATAAATATTGATATATTGGACGACTATATTCGGACACCGGAAGTGTTCCGGGTGATTTCAGAGAAAACCGGAGTACCGGAGGGTTACCGGAACCCCCCCCCCCCCGGGAGAAGTAATGGGCCATATGGGCCTTAGTGGAGAAAGAGAAGGGCAGCCAGGGTGGGCCGCGCGCCTCCTCCCTCCTTGGTCCGAATTGGACTAGGAGAGGGGGGGCGACGCCCCCCTTTCCTTCTCCCTCCCCACTTCCTTCCCCCTCCTAGTAGGAGTCCTACTCCCCTCCTAGTAGGAGTCCTACTCCTACTAGGAGGAGGACTCCTCCTTGGCGCGCCTATAGGGCCGGCCGGCCTCCTCCCCTTGCTCCTTTATATATGGGGCAGGGGGCACCCCTAGACACACAAGTTGATCCACGTGATCGTTTTCTTAGCCGTGTGCGGTGCCCCCTTCCACCATAATCCTCGATAATATTATAGAGGTGCTTAGGCGAAGCCCTGCGACGGTAGAACATCAAGATCGTCACCACGCCGTCGTGCTGACGGAACTCTTCCCCGACACTTTGCTGGATCGGAGTCCGGGGGTCGTCATCGAGCTGAGCGTGTGCTAAAACTCGGAGGTGCCGTAGTTTCGGTGCTTCATCGGTCAGGCCGTGAAGACGTACGACTACATCAACCGCGTTGTGCTAACGCTTCCACTGTCGGTCTACAAGGGTACGTAGATCACACTCTCCCCTCTCATTGCTATGCATCACCATGATCTTGCGTGTGCGTAGGAATTTTTTTGAAATTACTACGTTCTCCAACAACAAGGACATATATGATTAGTCTCCTGCGAAAAAATATTTGATCCTCCATTCGGCTTTTCCTTCCGAACACCGGACAGAGTCTCAGGGGCTACTGTCTATACTGTAACTTTCATTTCACATAAATGCAGCGCTTACCTCAAAGCCTGTTAGAAGGCTCGTGCAGGCTTCGGTCAGTCTGCTCTTCGCAGACTAAATCTTCTCAATCACTGCACCCATGAGGGTACGGTGTTCCTCGACGATGGAAGCACTTCGCTGCGCTTCTAGTAGAGTATCCGGTGCCTCTGGTTGGACAGAGGTCACTGAAGGAATAGGCATACCTCCTTCTTTTAAAGGAGGCTGCTTGTCGGACTCCAGAGCCGTATAGGTCTCTGGAGCCGTATCCGGCTGGGGGCAGAATTGGACATGGCCCCCATCGCCAGTCTCCATGGGGATCTGCTCCCCCATGTGTTCGGCGACCGAGGTCTCGCCCTCTGGCGCTGCCCTGACGGCCTCCTGCGTCTCTCCCTAGCTTGGGATCCTTCAGGACAACACCTCGGTGTCATCCATTGCCCTGGGAGAGGAGGCCACTGGAAGGGACCCGCGGTCCATCACCTTCGGGTCCAGCGAGTTCCTTGAAGACGAGGATCGCTCGAGGGCGGAACGAGCCGGACTGCAAATGCATGATTCAACATCTTAGAATTATGAAGTGAAAGAGGAGGATATATGAATGCGTCAGGGTCTTCGGATACTCACGATTCAGCTAGGGGCTTATCTCGAGGGTGCCGTTCTGGGCTGCTATCGACGTCCCACGCGGAGCTATCCACTAGGGAAGCCTTTCCCTTCTTGGACACCTCCGCTTCCAGATATGTGGAGGCTGCCCTCTTCTTTCCCCCTCGCGAAGAGGGAAGTTGCTTTCTTCCTCCTCTTCCTCCTCCTCGTCGTCTTCGGCGGCGGAGTGAGTTTCGACGTCTTCGGACGCCATGTCCGAAGTAACCTTGGGACGGCGGCCTCCTCTATTCCCCTTGGCCTTCTTCTCCGGCGCCACGTAGGGCACCGGAACCAGCATCTTCGTCAAGAGTAGGATGGCTGGTTCCTCGGGCAGCGGAGCCGAACACCGAATCCGATCTGCCTTCTTTGTCCAACCCTGAAAAGGCAAATAGGGAAATTGGGACATCCTCCTTGAGCAAGCAAGAAAGGGATACGCCTTGAAGCATGAAAAACTTACCGAACTGGCGGGATGGGCCAGATCGTGCCCGTGGTCCTCAGTTGTCTCCGGCCACGTCTCATTGGCCTTAAAGAGCACCTTCCAGATATCTTCGTGCGTAGTTCCGAAGAATTGTCGCAAGGTCTTGTGCCTGGCCGGATTGAACTCCCATAGATGGCAAGTATGGTTTTGGTATGGAAGGATCTGGCGAATTAGCATCACCTGAATCACATCGACAAGCTTGATGTTCTTGTCCATCATACTCCTGATGCGCGTCTGAAGTGGTCTCAGCTCGTCCGACGAAGACCAATCCAGGCCCTTCTCCTGCCAGGAGATAAGCCGCATTGGGGCCCTGGATTTGAATTCGGGAGCTGCGGCCCAGGCAGCGTCGTGGGGCTCTGTGACGTAGAATCACAGCTTCTGCCACCCCTTGACGGTCTCCATGAAGGTGCCTTTGGGCCACGGGAAGTTGGACATTTTGCTCACCATGGCGCCTCCGCATTCTGCCTGTTCGCCGCCCACCACCTTCGGCTTCACATTGAAGGTCTTCAGCCACAGTCCAAAGTGGGGGAGGATGCGGAGGAAGGCCTCGCACACGACGATAAACGCCGAGATGGTGAGGAAGGAATTGGGGGCCAGATCATGGAAATTCAGCCCATAGTAGAATATGAGTCCGCGGACGAATGGGTGGAGAGGAAATCCCAGCCCGCGGACGAAGTGAGGGATGAACACGACCCTCTCATGGGGCTCCGGAGTGGGGACAATCTGTCCCTTAGCAGGAAGCCGATGGGCGATTTCCCTGGCCAAATATCCGGCCTCCCGAAGTTGGACGATATCCTTCTCCTTGACGGTGGAGGCCATCCACTTGCCCTGCGCTCCGGACATGGTTGGAGTGCTTTCTTGAGGCGGAAAGGATGATAACTTGGGCGCTGGAGCTCGAGAGTGGGTAGGTGGGAAGAGAGAAGGCGTGGGTGAGAGATGTGAATCCTTATCTCCTTATAAAGGCAGTGAATATCAAGCGCCTCCCCACTCGCCACAAAACTCGCCTATTCCCCAGGGGCCGTGCTGATGGTACGATTGGATTACCCATACCCGTATTGATGATAATACCACAATAGGGGGACACGATCTCTGCCTTGAAAAGACATGCCAATAAAGCCGCGTCTCGAAATATGGAGCGACAGGCCGAAAAACGGTCGAAATAATGACCAGGGGGTGATGTAGTGTCACATTGCAAAAAGTTGTCAGCGGATTGGACTCGTGAAATATTATATTCTCTGCAGTAGTGTGTGGTACTTATTTTGCAGATCCAGACACGATCTTTGTGTTCGAAGACTGTGTCGGAGTATTTAGAGGAGGAACCCGCCTTGCAATGCTGAAGACAATTTGCGCGCCGGACACCTTGTCATTGAAGCCTGGTTCAGGGGCTACTGGGGGAGTCCTGGACTAAGGGGTCCTCGGGCGTCTGGCTTGTTGGACATGGGCCGGACTGATGGGCTATGAAGATACAAGACCGAAGACTCTCACCCGTGTCCGGATGGGACTCTCCTTGGCGTGGATGGCAAGCTTGTTGTTTCGGATATGAAGATTCCTTTCTCTGTAACCGACTTTGTACAACCCTAGTCCCCTCCGGTGTCTATATAAACCGGAGGGTTTAGTCCATAGGGACGATCATAATCACATAGGCTCAACTTCTAGGGTTTTAGCCATTACGATCTCGTGGTAGATCAACTCTTGTAACCCCTATACTCATCGATATTAATCAAGCAGGATGTAGGGTTTTACCTCCATCAAGAGGGCCCAAACCTGGGTAAACATCGTGTCCCCTGTCTCCTGTTACCATCAACCTTAGACGCACAGTTGAGACCCCCTACCCGAGATCCGCCGGTTTTGACACTGACACTTGTCCTTGCCTTTTTGCTTATGGTCTTGTGGTGGAAGATCATCTTGAGCTTGTGTCCCCTTGAAGGAAGTAGGATCATATTTATCTTGTTGAGGAACAAACTTCGTCTTGGGGTATTGATCTTCTTCCCACTCAACTCCACTGGCATTGAACTTTCATTCAAAACCAGCACCTTGATTCTTCCGGTGCCTTCCTTGCTTGCATACAATTTCCTCGAATTGTTTACTTCTGGCAAGGCTCTTGTAAACACCTTTCTCTATAATTCCTTTCAATAAGATATTTTCTTGCTCAAGTGTAACTTGGCTAAGAGAATCATTAGTGGAATCAAGAGAACTACTAGAAGCAACAATATTGGATTTAGCATGAGTATTGTTACTACTAGAAGAAGAATCTTTCTTACTCTTGTTGCTAGATTTTACTTGTGGCATCTAAGTAGACAAGAGTAAACTCTTGGCAATGTAAGAAGGACTTTTCTTACGAAGATCATCATTGATTGCTTTTAAGAACCCATGCTCTTGCTCTAGGTTGAGCTTTTCAAGGCGTAGCTTCTCACGAGTCTTTAAAAATTCTCGATGATATTCTAAGGTAGTTTCATGAGCTAACTTAAGAGTGTTTAGTTCTTTAGTTAGACGTTCAATCACCTTCTTATCATCGTCATTCGTTTTATCTTGATTAGCATGATTAACAACAAGCTGACCATAGTTTTCATCACTAGAGTTGTCAACAAGTAAATCATCACCAGTTAGCAAACCATCTTCATCACTATTGAAATCAACATACTCGGGGTGTGATACCTTTGGGCATTTAGCCATGAAGCATCTTCCAATTCCTACATTTGGTGAATCAAATATGTCATAGGAGTTGGTCGACACAAGTGCTAGACCAGCAACACCTTCATCTTGAGTATATTCGGAGTCGGAGTGATAACTTATCTCCGAGTGGTGGTCGGAGTCGGAGCCAGACACCCATTCACCAACATGAGCTTGATGTCTTTGTTTTGTGTACTCCTTGATGAATTGTCTTTCCTTTTCGAATCCTTGCTTCTGCGAGAGGTTCTTCATTCATAACAATCATCTCTACTCCTTCCCTCTCTTGGAGGTGATTCTTCTCTTCTACTTCTCCTTTTAGGTGAGTCTTCTCTTCTTCTGTAGGGAGCCATACACTCATTGGAGTAGTGTCCAGGTCTTCCACAATTGTAGCAATTATGCTCACGACTAGAAGATCTTTTGTCATTGTAGGACCTTGACTTGAAACTTCTTTCTTTGCTTCTACTCTTGTTGAACTTGTTGAAGTTCTTCACCATTAGGCTCAATTCCTAATTGAAGACTTGTTTCTCATTTGATGATGCAGGAGCATCACATGGGGCTTTGTAAGCACCACTAGACTTGTTGTGAAGCTCTTCTTTATCCTTGAGTGACATCTCATGAGCAACAATTCTACCAATCACTTCAGTTGGCTTGAGATCTTTGTAATTGAGAATCATTTGGATTAATGTGGACACGCTGTCATATTTTCCATCCAAGGCTCTTAGGATCTTCTTGATGATGAATCTGTCGGTCATCTATTCACTTCCTAAGCCGGCAATCTCATTTGTGATGAGAGCAAGCCTAGAGTACATTTCAGCGACACCTTCACCATCCTTCATTTTGAACTTGTCAAGCTGACTTTGAAGCACATCCAATTTGGATTCCTTTACGGAGTCGGTACCTTCTGTAATGCCCCGAGACCGATGTGCCAGGTGTCGTCCAGTTATTCGATGTTGTTTGCCTTGTCATTGCTTGCGTGTCATGCATTGTATATCATGTCATCATGTGCATTTCATTCGCATACATGTTCGTCTCATGCATCCGAACATTTTCCCCGTTGTCCGTTTTGCATTCCGGTGTTCCGTTCTCCTCCGGTGGTCATTTCTACCTTTTTTCGTGTGTGGGGATTAAACATTTCCGGATTGGACCGAAACTTGCCAAGCGGCCTTGGTTTACTACCGGTAGACCGCCTGTCAAGTTTCGTGCCATTTGGACTTCGTTTGATACTCCAACAGTTAACCGAGGGACCGAAAAGGCCTCGTGTGCGTTGCAGTCCAACACCCCTCCATTTTGGCCCAACTCCCACCAAAACCCCTTCCATCCTCTCAGTCATGCGATCACGACCGCGTGGCCGAAAACCGCACCTCATTTGGACTCTCCTAGCTCCTTCTACCCCTATATAAAGACCCCCCCAAGAAAAATCCCGGGTCTTCCCCTTCCTCTAACCCTAAATTTCCCTCGCGCCGCGCCGGACATGTCCGGACCCGGCCGGACGAACCCGCTACCGCCGCCACGTCCCTCCGTCCAATGGAGGCTCGCCATGTCATCGCCACGGCTCCCTCATCCAACCCCGCGCCGCCACCCGGCCTGACGCGCCACCTCTCCCGCGCGGGCCCGGGAGGCCCAGGTCCGCCCCCCCCGGCCCGGTGCGCCGCCGCCGCCCGAGGCTCTCGCCTCCCCGCGCCGCGCTCGATCCCCGCCGCCCCGTCGTCATCAACTGGTCACCGCGCCGCCCGGCCGGAGCGCGCCACCGCCGCCATCCAACTCCGGCCATCACCGGCGACGGGCGCCGCGCCACTCACCGACCCCGCCGACCGCCTCTCGCGTTCCCAGGCCGCCGCCCCGCGCTGGAATCCGACCGGATCCGGCGAGATCCGGCCCGGGTCCGCCATCTCCGGCGAGATCCCGCGTCTTTCGGCCACCGTCGTCGCTGTCTCCGGTCGTGCTCCGGCGAACTCTGTCTGCGCCTCGGATTCTGTGCCAACCCTAGATCTGGGAGAGGTCTATATTTCTACTAAGTCCCCGAGTTTCCCATGTTTCAAATGCACATGTTCATAGCATCATAACTCCACATCCGTAGCTCCGTTTTGGACATATAGCATATCAAAATGTTCGTCTCCGAGAGTACATCATTTCATCTCATTGCATCATTTTCATTTGAGCTCATCTTGATCCCCGAAATGCTGTTAGAAGAGTGCTACTTGAGATAATTGTCAGATCTGCTGCTCCATTTAGATATTTGTCATTTTTGCCATGATTATTGTGTGCATGTTATTCCCATGAGCTCTACATATGTTTTGTTATAGGTTTTTCCATCTTTCCAGTGGTGCCATCCATGTATTTTTGTGATGTGTGTGGTGACTAGCACAAGCTTGCAAAGTGGTGCACTTTTTAATGTTGATTTCAGGGACTTAGTATTTCCACTAAGTCCTTGGTCTGTTTATCTCATTATGCCATATGTTCATGTTGTTTCCTAGTGATCCGTGCCTCTTTTGAGGATGATCAGTAAGGATGTTTTGTTAATCTTGCGGTGCTATATCCATCCATGTCTTTGTTTGCAATTATGGAGCACCCTAGCTTGAGTCAATCGAGCTCTACTTTTGCTATTTCGTAAATCTGGGCAGATTGTCTACTTGTTAGCGATTTTGCCGAGGATGTTGTTGTTGATCCATGCATGCTATGTTATTGTTCTTGCCATGTCTAGCTTGTATTTTGTGTATTCTTGATGGGTGTATGCTTAGATTGTCATGACTTTCTCTGTAGTGAGTGAATCAAGCTCGTAAACATGCCTACTTGATATATGTTTCAGCATGCTCCAGTTTTCTCTAAGTCTGTAACCTGATTATGTTTTTGCCATGTTCACATGCTTGCAATTGTATCTTCTGATCCCTTTTGGCTCAAGGTCACTAAGGGACTTTTGTTACGCTCTTTGAGTAGCTCCATGCCATGCTTTACTTTTCCATGTTCAGGTCCTGTGGCATATAGTTTTCATGCTCCGAAGTGTGCTATCTGATCGGAGATTCCAGACAAGTGTTAATTTCACTAAGTCTGAAATCTGTTTATCATATGCATTTTTGCCATGCTTGTTTGGACCTGTTAATGGATGATTTGGCCATAGCTCAGTGCTAGACTTTTGTTAAGCATCTTGAATGGATCCCTGCCATGTATTTTGTTGTCATGTTTGAGTGCTGTAGCATGTTCATCTTGTTGCATTTAGATGGCTACTTGCTGTAAATCGCAGATCGTGGTCATATTTGAATCGCTTGCCATTTCCAAACCGTAACTCCGATTCCGGTGATCTTTATATCATTTTCAAGCGATTTCATCTCACCTTTCCAGTGGCACGCTTGGATTTCCAAGTTGAGGCCAGGTTCAATCATTCCTTGTCAAATCATGCATATGCATCGCATACCGCATCTCGCATATCATACCATGTTCATGTGTTGGTTGTTTACTATGTTGTGTGCTTCTTTCCGGTGTTTGATTCTTCAGGTTGGTTCCGGTAACGTCGCGCTTATGAGGACCCGTTTGTCTACGTCCGTTTGTCTTCTTCATGGACTCGTTCTTCTTCCTTGCGGGATTTCAGGCAAGATGATCATACCCTCGAAATCACTTCTATATTTGCTTGCTAGATGCTCGCTCTTTTGCTATGCCTATGTTGTGATACCTACCACTTGCTTATCATGCCTCCCGTATTGTTGAGCCAAGCCTCTAACCCACCTTGTCCTAGCAAACTGTTGATTGGCTATGTTACCGCTTTGCTCAGCCCCTCTTATAGCGTTTTTAGTTGCAGGTGAAGATTGAAGTTTGTTCCTTGTTGGAACATGGAGATGTTGTTCCTTGTTGGAACATGTTTACTTGTTGGGATATCACATTATATCTTATTTAATTAACGCATCTATATACTTGGTAAAGGGTGGAAGGCTCGGCCTTATGCCTGGTGTTTTGTTCCACTCTTGCCGCCCTAGTTTCCGTCATATCGGTGTTATGTTCCCGGATTTTGCGTTCCTTACGCAGCTGGGTTATAATGGGAACCCCTTGACAGTTCGCTTTGAATAAAACTCCTCCAGCAAGGTCCAACATTGGTTTTACCATTTGCCACCTAGCCTTTTTCCCCTTGGGTTAGGCCAGCCCAAGGGTCATCTTTATTTTAAACCCCCCCGGGCCAGTGCTTGTCTAAGTGTTGGTCCAAACTAGAGCCCCTTGCAGCGCCACCTCGGGGACACTCGAGGGCTAGTTTTAGTTGTACGGATTGCTTATCCGGTGTTGCCCTGAGAACGAGATATGTGCAGCTCCCATCAGGATGTCGGCGCATCGGGCGGTCTTGCTGGTCTTGTTTTACCATTGTCGAGGATGTCTTGTGGAACCGGGATACCGAGTCTGATCGGAATGTCTCGGGAGGGGGTCTATTCCTTCGTTGACTGTGAAAGCTTGTGATGGGCTAAGTTGGGACACCCCTGCAGGGATTTGAACTTTCGAAAGCCGTGCCCGCGGTTATGGGCAGATGGGAATTTGTTAATGTCCGGTTGTAGAAAACCTAAAGTTGACCTTAATTAAAATGCATCAACTGCGTGTGTAACCGTGATGGTCTCTTTCCGGCGGAGTCCGAGAAGTGAACACGGTGTTGGAGTTATGCTTGATGTAGGTTGTTCTAGGATCACTTCTTGATCATACTTTTATCGACCGTGCTTTGCCTTCTCTTCTCGCTCTCACTTGCGTATGTTAGCCACCATATATGCTAGTCGCTTGCTGCAGCTCCACCTCACCCTTTTACCTTACCCATAAGCTTAAATAGACTTGATCGCGATGGTGAGAGATTGCTGAGTCCCCGTGGCTCACAGATACTTCCAAAACCAGCTTGTAGGTGCCGATGAGACCGTGCAGGTGACGCAACCAAGCTCAGGAGGAGCTCAATGAAGATCTTGTCCTTTGTGTTGTTTCGTTCTAGTTGATCAGTAGTGGAGCCCAGTTGGGGTCGATCGGGGACCGTGTCGCATTTGGGGTTCTTCTTTTATTTTGGTTCCGTAGTCGGACCTTGTTTGTATCTGTTTGATGTAATGCTTTATTCATGTAATTCTATGAAGTGGTGATTGTAAGCCAACTATGTATCTTTTTCCCCTATTGTATTACTTGGGTTGTGTGAAGATTACCACACTTGCGACATTGCTTTCAATGCGGTTATGCCTCTAAGTCGTGCTTCGACACGTGGGAGATATAGCCGCATCGAGGGCGTTACACCTTCGTGCATATCAATCAAAGTATCCCAAATTTCCTTTGCATTCTCAAGATGGCGAATTTTGTTGAATTCTGCGGGGCACAGTCCATTGAAGAGGATATCGCAAGCTTGAGCATTGCATTGCAACATCTTCAGTTCTTCTGTGGTAACTTCACGATTTGGTTATCTCCCATCGAAGAATTCACCTTGCAAGCCAATACACACAATAGCCCAAACAGCGGGGTTATGTCCAAGAATATGCATTTTCATCTTATGCTTCCAACTAGCAAAATTAGTACCATCAAAGTAAGGACCTCTATGGTGGTAATTTCTCTCGGTAGACGCCATACTCTCCTAGGTTGTGAAACCAAGGCTATGATCACCAAAGCTATGGAAATCAAGGCAAATGGAGACCAAAGCTCTGATACCACTTGTAGGATTTAAAGTATGTCTAGAGGAGGGCTGATTAGACTACTTGACCAAATAAAATTCTAGCCTTTTCCCAATTTTAAGTCTTGGCGGATTTTGGCAACTTATCACAAGTCAAGCAATCAACATACACATGAAATTCTAAGAGTATAGCAGCAGAATGTAAATCATTGCATATGAAGGTAAAGGGGAGGAGTTTAGAGGGAGCAAACGCAATGTAGACACGGAGATTTTTGGCGTGGTTCCGATAGGTGGTGCTATCGTACATCCACGTTGGTGGAGACTTCAACCCACGAAGGGTAACGGTTGCGCGAGGCCACGGAGAGCTCCACCCACGAAGGGTCCACGAAGAAGCAACCTTGTCTATCCCACCATGGCCATCGCCCATGAAGGACTTGCCTCACTTGGGTAGATCTTCATGAAGTAGGCAATCTCCCTGCCCTTACAAACTCCTTGGTTCAACTCCACAATCTTGACAGAGGCTCCCAAGTGACACCTAACCAATCTAGGAGACACCACTCTCCAAAAGGTAATAGATGGTGTGTTGATGATGAACTCCTTGCTCTTGTGCTTCAAATGATAGTCTCCCCAACACTCAACTCTCCCTCACAGATTTGGATATGGTGGAAAGATGATTTGAGTGGAAAGCAACTTGGGGAAGGCTAGAGATCAAGATTCTTGTGGTTGGATTGGAATGTCTTGGTCTCAACACATGAGTAGGTGGTTCTCTCTCAAAAAATGAGTGGTGGAAGTGTAGGCACGTTCTGATTGCTCTCTCCATGAATGGAGGAAGGGTGGAGAAGTATATATAGCCTTCACACAAAATCTAACTGTTACACACAATTTACCAAACTCGGTGGGACCGAATAGTGAAACTCGGTCAGACCGATTCAGTTCAAAATGTGAACGTTAGGCTTTTCGGTGGGACCGACATGATCAACTCGGTGGGACCGGTTGTTTTAGGGTTAGGGCATAATGTAATCTCGGTGAGACTAATCACATCAACTCGGTGCAACCAGTTTCAGTAATAGGCAAACAGAGAGTTGGTCAGGCAAACTCGGTGGGACTGATCGCTCATTTCGGTGAGACCGAAATATTACAAAAATGAAACAGATAGTTTGCATTGTGAACTCGGTGGGACCGATCACTCATCTCGGTTAGACCAAAATGTTATGAAGGGAAACAGAGAGTTTGCAATCCCATCTCGGTGAGACCGAGATCCCTATTGGTGAGACCAACCTGATTTGGGTTTCTGGCTATGGCTATGTCAAGTGAACTCGGTGCCGCCGGATAGATCAAATCGGTGGGGCCGAGTTTGACTTTTGGTTTGGGACATATGTGGATAGGTTGAGGGCTTTTGGAGAATATCACTAAGCATTTTGAGCAAGCAACCAATTAAGCAACACCTCATCCCCTTTTAATAGTATTGGCTTTTCCTATGGACTCAATGTGATCTTGGATCACTAAAATGAAAATGTAGAGTCTTGAGCTTGTGTCAATATGTGTCCTTAGCATTTTGAGGGGTCCACATCTCTAATCCATGCCATGCCAATCATTGAACTTACTGAAAAGATTATCTTGAATGGATATTAGTTCAATGAGCTATATGTTGTTAATAATTACCAAAACCACCCAGGAATTAGTTGCACTTTCAAGTGGTGACGAGGGAGAGGAGGAGGAGAGGGGGTAATGGTGTGAGAGAACCCTAGGCGCCACTCATATCGCCCGAGTGGATGACACAAGGTGCGTTTTCCATGACAATGAAGAAGGGGAGTTGAGAGACAAAATGAAGAAAATAGAATACAATTTTAGAATGCTTTTATAGAGGCAAGGAGCTAAATGCTAAAATCCAACAGGTCAGGTGTGGTCGGAGCATAGTTTAAAGAACCAAACCAGACCATCGGTTGAAACCGTTGGCCTCGGTGGTTTGTAAAGTAATGAAACCATTCCACAATTGGACCAAAGAAAACCAGCCAAATCGATTGGGTTTTACAAAGATAGGGTGCTAAACCTAAGCGGTTGGACCAATAAAATGCAAATTTGAAGAAAATATGTGTGCTTTTCATGGGATTCGTCACAAGTCATAGGAGTTAAAGGCTGAAAGACTTAAACCTAGCCCAATGGGCACCTTTGTTAGGCTTACATGTTGACCTAATGAAATAAATATTTATATTTGAGCTTTATTCTATGCAAAAAAAATTGTACCTCGAACTGGTATCGAACTAAAGGTCCGACCAGTGAAAACCTGAACCGCCAGGCTCATCGATTCGATCCCCGATTCGGTTCTTTATGAAGGAAATATGCCCTAGAGCCAATAATAAAGTTGCTATTTTATATTTCCTTATTCATGATAAAAGTTTATTATTCATGCTAGAATTGTATTGATCGGAAACTTAAATACATGTGTGAATACATAAACAAATATCATGTCCCTAGTAAGCCTCTACTAGTCTAGCTCGTTGATCAAAGATGGTTAAGGTTTCCTAACCATAGACATGTGATGTCATTTGATAATGGGATCACATCATTAGGAGAATGATGTGATGGACAAGACCCATATGTTAGCTTAGCATATTGACCGTTCAGTTTATTGCTATTGCTTTCTTAATGTCAAATACATATTCCTTCGACTATGAGATTATGCAACTCTCGGATACCAGAGGAATACCTTGTGTGCTATCAAATGTCACAATGTAATTGGATGATCATAAATATGCTCTACTATTATCTCCGATGGTGTTTGTTGAGTTGGATGATCATAAATATGAACCTATTATGTTTTCATGAATATATGTGAGTTCTTGATCCTATCTTGCAAGTCTATAGTCACCTATTATGTGTTATGATCCGTTAACCCCAAAGTGACAATAATCGGGATACTTACCGGTGATGACCGTAGTTTGAGGAGTTCATGTATTCACTATGTGTTAATGCTTTGGTCCGGTACTCTATTAAAAGGAGGCCTTAATATCCCTTAGTTTCCAATAGGACCCCGCTGCCACAGGAGGGTAGGACAAAAGATGTCATGCAAGTTCTTTTCCATAAGCACGTATGACTATATTCGGAATACATGCCTACATTACATTGATGAACTGGAGCTAGTTCTGAGTCACCCTATGTTATAACTGTTGCATGAGGAATCACATCCAACATAATTATCCATCACTGATCCATTGCCTACGAGCTTTTCACATATTGATCTTTGCTTAGTTACTATTTCGTTGCCATTGTTACAATCACTACAAAACTGCTATTGTTACTTTTGCCACTGTTACCGTTACTTCCATATTACTTTGCTACTAAATACTTTGCTGCAGATATTAAGTCTTTCGGGTGCGGTTGAATTGACGACTCAACTGTTAATACTTGAGAATATTCTTTGGCTCCCCTTGTGTTGAATCAATAAATTTGGATTGAATACTCTACCCTCGAAAACCGTTGCGATCCCCTATACTTGTGGGTTATCAAGAGGCTGGCATGCCTCACCTAGGCCGTAGCCCTTGGGGAGAGAAGAAAAGGGGGGAGTCGGCCTCCCCCTTCCTATCCTCTACCCCCTTTCCTTCCCCCCTTCGGCAAATATGGTAAGCGGGGGGCACCACTTGGGAAAGACCCCAAGTAGGATTCGGCCCTACTTGGGGCGCCCCTCGGCCTCTCCCCTCTCCCCACCTATATATATGTGGGAGGGAGGCGCCACACATAACCACGACAATTTCTTAGCCGTGTGCGGCACCCCCCTCCACCATTTACACCCTCGATCATATTTCCGTAGTGCTTAGGCGAAGCCCTGCGAAGATAGCATCACCATCACCGTCACCACTCCGTCGTGCTACCGAAATTCATCCAGTACCCCGCCATCTTGCTGGATCAAGAAGGCGCGGATGTCACCGAGCTGAATGTGTGTTGAACGCGGAGGTGTCATACGTTCGGTACTCGATCGGTTGGATCGCAAAGAAGTTTGACTACATCATCCGCGCTAGTAAACGCTTTCGCTTACGGTCTACGAGGATACGTAGACACAATCTCCCCTTTCGTTGCTATGCATCTCCTTGATAGATCTTGCATGTGCGTATAAATTTTTTTTGTTTTTCATGCAACATTTCCCAACACTATAAACTATGGGTTGGAAATGATTTTGGACCTGGACGCCGCACTTATTGCACTTCGAACAGTTCAATGCCGATTTTAAAAGTTCAAGTATTTACTGACATGTTCATTTTTTGTTGGAAAACTTTCAATATGTTCATCTTCAATCATGGAAATACAATGAACACCAGAAGTAATAAAAGTTACATCTAAATCTGAAGACCACCTAGTGTCGACTACAAGCATTGAAGCAAGCCAAAGGCATGCCACATCGGTCCTTCCTCGTCGGAGCCAGGCAAAACTTGTTGTAGTAGACATTTGGTAAGCCGTCATGCTAAGCCTCATAGGAGCAGCGCACCAGAACAGCAACCGCCGCTGATAAAAAGTAGCGTAGATCGAAAGGATCCAACCTGAAGGCACGTGAATGTAGACAAACGATGACCAATCCGAGCAGATCCAGAAAAGATATATCCACTGGAGACACACCTTCACACGCCCATCGATGATGCCAAACGCATCACCGGAACAGATGCTAGGCGGGGAGAATAATATTCCATCTTCAGGAAGCCACCGATGTCTCATCTTTCTAAGCAAGACGCGAAACCTTAACAAAACTCAAAAAAAAACATCTAAAAGAAGAGCCCTTCGATCGACAAGGGCCGAGATCCACCACTACCACATGGTCTTAAGGCCACTAGAGAAAAGGTGGGCCGGCGGCAGCGCTGACAGGAGGCAAAGGAACCTTAAGCTTTTTGGGAGAGAAGAGGCGGTGGTGGCTGCGTGAGGTAACGTGGACGTCATGGGTTCCACTCTGATATTTACTCACACCTTCTTGTGCACCTTTCTACAAAATTAATATAGTTCATTGCACTCAAAAGGGCTTTTCAAATATATAAATTCATATATAACATACACAGTACATTCCGTCCGAAATTAGTTGGCACTTAAACAGACGCATCTAGTACTGATACATATAATGCACTGAATTAGTGGACTAATAGTTGGCAAAAATTAAAATATTAGAATGCAGCGCGGGCCTTATGCGCTGAACAAGGGTACCTGTAAGAGCATCTATAGTCGGGCACCTCAAACCCCCTCGCTCGTCCAGGCGGACGGCCCAGTCAGTAACCGGTCAAAAAAAAAGACCAGATGGGTGCCTCAAACCGGCCTCAAACGCCCAGGCTGGTCGGCACCCCTCATATCCATCTCAAACATGGGGCGGATATGGGGAGGCCGAGACACATCCGCCACGTTGGACCCGGCTCATACTGACCCACCCGACCCCACATATAATCATTCCCATCCGCTTCCTGGACCAAACCCTAGCCACTCCACTCCGCCCCAGAGCTCCTTTCCGGCGATCTTCGGCCTTCTCCAGCATGGCGGGCAGTGAATCCGAATCCTACACCTCGAGATCCATCAACCCCGAGCTCATCCCACATAGCCCTGAGGAGGAGATGACAGTTCGGCTTGCGCTTCGCCGCTATCGGGAGGAGGCCGCCCGACGGCAGCGCTCGGACTCCTTTCGTCAGGAATCCATTGCGTCTGCCCGAATGGCGCATGGATCCGCCACGAAGTGTGGCATCGCTGCCTCACTGGAAGTGGTGCAACCCCCCTTACGCCCGAATGCGGTGGCGAATGCGCAACCCCTCCGTTGGCGTGCCGAGGCGGAGGACGCATCATGGGCGTCGTCCGATGCAAAAATGGCGCGGCGTGCCCGCCGTGCGAGGAAGCGGGCGCGGAGGTGGCGGCTGCCCTCGCGGCGGTGGACGTTGGCTAGGGGAGTCGCATTCTCCGGTGCCCCGTATGGTGCACCAGTCCGGGCGCCGCAACCGCGTCGTGGTGGATATCGCCGACTCGTCCCAGGACGGATCCATCATCGACCTGACGTCCACCAGCACTGTCAGGGTTCCGGGCTCCGATGAGGAAGAGTAGGACATGAGAGACGACAACACCTTGAGTCCCATGAGTCGGCCAGTTCCATGTCCTACTATATCGCGCTGGCTACCGGACCAATACTCTGTGAAACGTAGCGGGCCGGCGGACATGGACACGGCAGAGCCGGACGAGCTCCGCTTCAAGATTAGTTTGCGTTGCATGTAATAGTATGTGTTTGAGGTTTCTAATTTAAGGTATCAGGTTGTAGACTGGATTATTTGAGGCGTGACCGGTCACTGTCTGCGGACATGTCCGAACGCATCCGCGGGTGTTTAAGGGGTTGATTTGGCAAGTCCAACTGTAGATGTTCTAAATAGAAGAAAGAAACGCTGAATCTGTAGCTTGCACATCAAAGGAGTACATTATTGCCCCCATTTCTCTTCATGTCACTGTCTGTAACTTATAATGTTGCTCCCTCATTATCTATGTCAGACTTCACAAATCTACAGGAGACAAGCAGTTTGTCGGTTTCTGAAGACAACGAGATATCGTCCTATGCTCTGCCATGCCCGGATCGATAAGCATGCACCACCACTGTTGTAAGAAATACCCAAAGCAACAAATTCATGTAAAAGAATGCACGAAAAATGCGGTGTTAATTCGAAGTAGCAAAGACACTAGTATGAGCTAGGCATAAAGAAGATCCGTAGGCTCTGATTACACCAGGATCCTTGGTTCATGGTTTCGGATATGGGACGTCCCTTCAGCTTTGCTGCTACAAATCTTAAACAGATCAGTCGGTCGAAAGAAAGTAGCAGCAGCTAATGAATAGGGCCTCCTTTTACGAAAATGATACTCCAGCTCCCATCGGTTCGATATAAAGGCTAAATACATTTCTTATTGACACGTTTATCGGAGTATAAACAATTCAAAATGCTGAAACTTTTAAGGTCCTAAGATACCTCACGGTATCGTTAGAGTCATCAACAATTGATGCCATTAAGGTAGTTTGCAGACGCAGATTGGCACATTAAGGCCCAAATATTAGTTTATGTGACCCTAGTGGCAACTCGCAACTAACAAATACTACTACTTTATCGAAAGGAAAAAAGGTAGTAACTGATATGAAAGGAGCATATGACCAGTCTAGTTGCAAACTTGCAACATTTATCTCCTCACAGCTATTTGGAATAAGTAAATAAATAAATGATAGCATCTCTGCTTGCACGGATGTACATTCTCTTTACGCAAACAATTATTAGAATCTAAGTCCATGCATGTGACACATCAGTGGCCAGGAACCACCAACTACAGTGCCTCCTTTTCTCCTTTGAGAAAGAACACTCCCGTTGCGTTAGCCCGGTGAGAAAGTGAAAGCGTCGACCGCGTGAACTACGCGGAAGAAAACGCCATGGAGACCGACCGTAGTGCTCCCATCGATCAGCACCTCCCCACAATGCCAAGTTGCCAATCGTTCTGAAGCACCCCATCATGAAACGCAAAGACATGAAGGACATGTAAATGGATGATGGATCGCTTCAGCGTCGATCGACGATCACACGGTTGATCTACTAGTACTATCCTAGCTAGCGCTGGCTGGAAATGGTTCTTCACTGTTTTTTTTTTTTTTTTGCGGGTTAAATTGTTCGTCACTGTTAGCCAACCTCCGAGCTAGAGCTGCCGGAGCAGTCGCCCACCTCTGCCGCAGCCTGCAGCTGCATGATGGCTCGCAAGAACGGCCGCGCCCCGTGCGGCGAGGCCGCTGTCTGTCTGCCCGGTCGCGGATCGACAGGCTAGATGCAGGCTACTCCGGAGGCACGCCGGGCCGCTACGTAGAATTTGTCGAAAAGCAGGCACAATCATTGTCCATGACATCACGATAAGCATCCAGGAAATCAGGTGATTGAGTGTCGTGCCGTGTGCGCTGTGCTGCCTCAACGTGCCATATATCTTCAGCCTTCAGGTGTGTCTGGACTCTGGATCATGGAGCCAATTACCTCCACGATCCTTTTCCGGCTATAAATCCACCACCCCTCTCTCTTTCTTCCGTTCAGAAGACTCCCCCTTCCTATCTTCTCTTTCTCCTCTCCACTTCGACTATACTCCATTATTTCTCTGTTCTCGCCGTCCTCTGGCTCAGCTACGTACGAAAAGCAAAGCAAGCAGCATGTACCCAGCCGAGGTTGCCGGTGTTCTTCTCCCCGCGGCGTACTTGCCGCCACCTGCAAACGCAGCGTCTTTGGGACCCCATTATCCCTACCAGATGGAGGAAGACGATCATCTCCTGTTCCAGTGCAGCAGTAGCAGTCTAATGCAATTGCCCTACGCCGACGAGCTGTTTCTCAACCACCCTCCGGCGGTGCCGCTGCGCAACGGGTCGAGCTCCGACGAGCCAGCGGCCCACGCCGTGGACAGGCAGCGCGCGGAGGAGAGGAGGAGGAGGCGGATGGTGTCCAACAGGGAGTCGGCGCGGCGGTCGCGCGTGCGGAAGCAGAAGCAGCTGGGCCAGCTGTGGGCGCAGGTCGTCCACCTCCGGGACGCCAACCGCGACCTGCTCGACCAGCTCAACCGCGCCATCGTGGACTACGACCGCGTCGTGCGCGACAACTCCCGGATGAGGGACGAGCGGGCGGAGCTGCAGAGGAGGCTCCGGGAGCTCCCCGTGGTCGATGCCGGCGACGCGGAGGGCGTCGCCGTTGGTGAAGATGACGAGTCTACAGTCTAGGATGGTTGTAGTTGCAACCAGCTAGAGGAAAAATAACATTTCTTTCTCTGAGACCGAGGATGTCTAGCAAATGGCTTCCTTCGTAGTATTTTTTTTTACTTAATAATTTCTTTCTGTTCGCCGAATCTTTGTTCCATGTACCGACTAATATTTTTAATATTCTTCTAGTATATATACAGTGTAATAGATATGGACCAATGACAAAAATAGGGAGAGGTTGCGAGTTCCGACCACCACATATTTCAAACTAACATGTACGTAGGAGCATTTCCTAAGTGGCTTTGGTGGCGAAGTTGATACATAAAGCAAAAAAAAAAATGCTCAATCAAAGCAATCTACTCATTAATAGTATGTGATACTAAATGAAATCTAGAAATAAAATCCATACACAACATGTTATGCAGTTGTCTATATTGCCTCAAAATTGTCGTATCAGGGGGTTAGAAGAAAAAGACTTAACATCCTATTCGGTTGTGCTACCATAGACACAGGCTAACAACCCCCCCCCCCTCCCCCCTCTAAGACAAAGTCAAATGGGGTGGGGCGAGGGATTCCTGCACTATGCCGCCGTCCATGTTGGGTAAAATTGTTATCGATCTCCTACTCAATCTGCATACATGCCAGCATCTATAGTTGTTGGTGCTCCACTCATGGTAGAATGGATATGAATGGTGCCAATGCTTAGAGCATCTTCAGCCGCGCCCCCAACAGGCCTCCAAGGCGACTTTTTTCGTATCGACGCCGAAAAACCCCCTCAGTCGCGCCCTTAAGACGCCGAAATCCGCCGGCTCGGACCGTTTTTGGGCCCGGCTATCCCAGGACGAACCAGGGCGCTCGGGGGCTCCGGCGGAAGCGAAAACCGCGTCTGGGCCATACTGTCAGGCGAAAATTCAAGAGAAATGGCCAGATTCCCGCCCCCCCCCCCGGCGCGCGCCCTCCCGCCACCTTGCCGATCCCGGCGTCGCCCACCGCCCACCACCGCTAGATAGGCCAATCCCCGCCGGAAAAAGAGAGGGTTTTGCCGCGGCAACCTCTCCACCACCTTCCTGGGCGAGTTTTCCGACGCTTCAGCCGTGCAGGGCGGGATACTGGCGGCTGTGTGCCCACCACACCCGCCAGGTGTTCGGCGATTTGTCTGCTCGGCGATGGACTCCGAAGACGAGGAGGCGCTCGTGGCGCTGCTGGAGGAGGAAGCCGATGCCGACGTCCAAGACTAAGAGCATCTCATGGTCCTTGCCGCCCTGGCCAGCTTGCTCGCGAGCAATGCAAAGCCGCGGCGAGGTGGCTCGGTGGCGGGACGACTGAAAGCAAAGAACCGGCATTGACTAGAAGGCTATCGAATGCTCTACTTCGACTACTTTGCCGACGCTCCACTGCACGTCGACACAATATTTTGGCGCCGTTATCGGATGAGCCAAAAGCTTTTCCTCGGGATTGTGAATTACATCCAGGAGTTCAATAGCTACTTCAAGTGCAAGAAGGATTGCACCGGCAAACTTGGATTCACCTCAATCCAGGCACAACAGCTATGAGGATGCTTGCATACGAAGCTCCCGGTGATTCACTCGACAACTATGGGCGCATGGCCAAGTCCATGACCATTGAGTGTTTCTACAGGTTCTGCAGGGTAGTGGTGGCAGTGTTTGGACCGCAATATTTGCGATCATCCAATGTTGAACACACTGTTCGGATCCTAGTACACAATGCAGCAAGAGGATTTCCTGGGATGCTTGGAAGCATCGACTGCATGCATTGGAAATGGGAAAACGGTCCATTTGCTTGGCAGGGGATATACAAAAGCGCCAAAGGTGGTTGCGGTGTGGTACTTGAGGCAGTGGCCACACAGGACCTCTGGATTTGGCACTCCTTCTTTGGTATGTCAGGAACTCACAATGACATCAACGTATTGCAGTGCTCCCCTGTCTTTGCTAAGCTTGTTGAAGGTCATTCTCCTCTGGTGAACTTCGAGGTCAATGGGCGGCACTACAACAAGGGATACTACCTAGCAAATGGCATCTATCCAAGATGCTCTACATTTGTGAAGACTATCTCAAACCCTGTGCCAGGAGGCAAGAACTCCCACTTTGCAAAGGTTCAGGAGGCTTGTAGGAAGGATGTCGAGCAGGCATTTGGTGTGCTCCAATCTCAATTTGCTGTTGTCCGGTACCCTGC
The DNA here is from genome assembly GCF_003073215.2 of Triticum urartu. Classification (NCBI taxonomy): domain Eukaryota; kingdom Viridiplantae; phylum Streptophyta; class Magnoliopsida; order Poales; family Poaceae; genus Triticum; species Triticum urartu. The sequence goes on along the minus strand of NC_053028.1, from coordinate 170,881,427 downwards.
TCTGACCTGGTCGAAAGACCAAATGTGGGAGATCATGACTTGATGTGTCATCTTTCATAACATGATCATTGAGAGCGAGCAGGAAGAGCCAGTGTTTAACACTGAACCATATTACAGGCAGGGTCCTCTTTCCCAAGTTGATCACCAGCTACCGGCAACCTGGACTTGTTGGGGAACGTAGCATGCAATTTCAAAAAAAATCCTACGCTCATGCAAGATCTATCTAGGAGATGCATAGCAGCGAGAGGGGGAGAGTGTTTCCACGTACCCTCATAGACCGAAAGTGGAAGCGTTAGGTTAACACGGTTCATGCAGTCGAACGTCTTCGCGATCCAACCGATCAAGTCCGAACGTACGACACCTCCGAGTTCAGCGCACGTTCAGCTCGATGACATCCCTCGAACTCTTAATCCAGCAGAGGGTCGAGGGAGAGTTTCATCAGCACGACGGCGTGGTGACGATGATGGTGATGTGATCCGTGCAGGGCTTCGCCTAAGCACTACGACGCTATGACCGGAGGAGTAAACTATGGAGGGGGCACCGCACACGTCTAAAAGAATAATTGTTATGCTATGGGGTGCCCCCAGCCCCTGTATATAAAGGAGGAGGGGAGGAGGCCGACCACAATGGGCGTGACATAGGGAGGAAACCGACTAAGACTCCCAATCCTAGTCGGCCCCCCTTTCCTTTCTGTCGGAGGGGAAAAGGGAAGGAGAGGGAGAGGGAAAGGGAGAGGGAGAGGGAAAGAGGAAAGGAGAGGGAGAGGGGGAAAGGAAAGGGGGGTCGCGCCCCCTTCCCCTTGTCCAATTCGGACAGCCCAGGGGGGCACCCCTTGTGGGCTCCCCTCTCTCTCCCCTATGGCCCATGTTGTCCCATTACCCCTCGGTACTCCGATAAAGACCCAAAACGTCCTGAAACCATTCCGGTGTCCAAATACTATCATCCAATATATCAATCTTTACCTCTCTACCATTTTTTGAGACTCCTCGTTGTGTCCGTGGTCTCATCCGGGACTCCGAAGAATCTTCGGTCACCAAAACACATAACTCATAATAAAAATCGTCATCGAACGTTAAGCGTGCGGACCCTATGGTATGTAGACATGACCACTACTAGGGAAAAGCTTATAGGCAGACACTTACTAGTAGCGCGATTTTATACCCCTCATTACTGCTACTTACTAGTAGCACGGGTTTTTACCCCTCGCTACTACTAAGTTGATAGTAGTAGCGCGGGTTTTAACCCTCGCTACTATACTAGGCAGTCTCTACCGTACCCCCCCCCACCAGGAAATGCCATGGTAGTAGCAAGGGGTATGAACCCGCACTACTACTAAGTTGACAGTAGTAGCGCGGGTTTATACACCTCACTACTACTAAGTAAAAGGTAGGTGAACGATGTCTACTACACAACCTTCTTCTTGTAGACGTTGTTGGGCCTCCAAGTGAGAGGTTTGTAGGACAGTAGCAAATTTCCCTCAAGTGGATGACCTAAGGTTTATCAATCCGTAGGAGGCGTAGGATGAAGATGGTCTCTCTCAAGCAACCCTGCAACCAAATAACAAAGAGTCTCTTGTGTCCCCAACACACCCAATACAATGGTAAATTGTATAGGTGCACTAGTTCGGTGAAGAGATAGTGAAACAAGTGGTATATGGATAGTAGATAAAGGTATTTGTAATCTTAAATTATAAAAACAGCAAGGTAACAAGTGATAAAAGTGAGCGTAAACGGTATTGCAATGATAGTAAATAAGGCCTAGGGTTCATACTTTCACTAGTGCAAGTCCTCTCAACAATGATAACATAATTGGATCACATAACTATCCCTCAACATGCAACAAAGAGTCACTCCAAAGTCACTAATAGCGCAGAACGAACGAAGAGATTATGGTAGGGTACGAAACCACCTCAAAGTTATTCTTTCCAATCAATCCGTTGGGCTATTCCTATAGGTGTCACAAACAGCCCTAGAGTTCGTACTAGAATAACACCTTAAGACACAAATCAACCAAAACCCTAATGTCACCTAGATACTCCAATGTCACCTCAAGTATCCGTGGGTATGATTATACAATATGCATCACACAATCTCATATTCATCTATTCAACCAACACAAAGGACCTCAAAGAGTGCCCCAACGAAAACGTGTGCCAACCCCTATGCATAGGTTCATGGGCGGAACCCTCAAGTTGATCACCAAAACATACATCAAGTGAATCACGAGGTATCCCATTGTCACCACAGATACGCACGGCAAGACATACATCAAGTGTTCTCAAATATTTAAAGACTCAATCTGATAAGATTACTTCAAAGGGGAAACTCAATTCATTACAAGAGAGAAGAGGGGGAGGAGAAACATAAGATCCAACTATAATAGCAAAGCTCGCGATACATCAAGATCGTATCACCTCAAGAACACGAGAGAGAGAGAGAGATCAAACACATAGCTACTGGTACATACCCTCAGCCCCGAGGGAGAACTACTCCCTCCTCGTCATGGAGGGCACTGGGATGATGAAGATGGCCACCGGAGAAGGATTGCCCCCTCCGGCAGGGTGCCGGAACGGGTCTAGATTGGCTTTTGGTGGCTACGGAGGCTTCTGGCGGCGGAACTCCCGATCTATTATGCCCTTGGATGTTTTTAGGGTATATGGAGATATATAGGAGGAAGAAGTACGTCAGGGGACCGAAGGGGGGGCCACGAGGCAGGGGGGCGCGCCCCCTACCCTCGTGAGCACCTCCTTCATCTTCTGACGTAGGGTCCAAGTCTATCTGGTAGGTTTCCTTCAAAAAATAACTTCTCCAGTTGATTTCGTTCCGTTTCAACTCTGTTTGATATTCCTTTTCTTCGAAACACTGAAATAGGCATAAAACAGCAAATCTGGGTTGGGCCTCCGGTTAATAGGTTAGTCCCAAAAGTAATATAAAAGTTGATAATAAAGCCCAATATTGCCCAAAACAGTAGATAATATAGCATGGAGCAATCAAAAATTATAGATACGTTGGAGACGTATCAAGCATCCCCAAGCTTAATTCCTGCTCGTCCTCGAGTAGGTAAATGATAAAAAAGATAATTTTTGATGCGGAGTGCTACTTGGCATAATTTCAATGTAATTCTTCTTAATTGTGGCATGAATATTCAGATCCATAAGATTCAAGACAAAAGTTCATATTGACATAAAAATGATAATACTTCAAGCATACTAACAAAGTAATCATGTCTTCTCAAAATAGCATGGCCAAAGAAGGCTATCCCTACAAAATCATATAGTCTGGCTATGCTCTATCTTCACCACACAAAATATTTAAATCATGCACAACCCCGATGACAAGCCAAGCAATTGTTTCATACGTTCGACGTTCTCAAACTTTTTCAATCTTCACGCAATACATGAGCGTGAGCCATGGACATAGCACTATAGGTGTAATAGAATGGTGGTTGTGGAGAAGACAAAAAGGAGAAGATAGTCTCACATCAACTAGGCGTATCAACAGGCTATGGAGATGCCCATCAATAGATATCAATGTGAATGAGTAGGGATTGCCATGCAACGGATGCACTAGAGCTATAAGTGTATGAAAGCTCAAAAAGAAACTAAGTGGGTGTGCATCCAACTTGCTTGCTCACGAAGACCTAGGGCATTTTGAGGAAGCCCATCATTGGAATATACAAGCCAAGTTCTATAATGAAAGATTCCCACTAGTATATGAAAGTGACAACATAGGGGACTCTCTATCATGAAGATCATGGTGCTACTTTGAAGCACAAGTGTGGTAAAAGGATAGTAGCATTGCCCCTTCTCTCTTTTTCTCTCATTTTTTTATTTTTTTTATTTGGGCCTTCTCTTTTTTATGGCCTATTTTCTTTTTCTTTTTTTATTTGGGCTTCTTTGGCCTCTTTTATTTTTTATTTTTGTCCGAAGTCTCATCCCGACTTGTGGGGGAATCATAGTCTCCATCATCCTTTCCTCACTGGGACAATGCTCTAATAATGATGACCATCACACTTTTATTTTTCTTACAACTCAAGAATTACAACTCGATACTTAGAACAAGATATGACTCTATATCAATGCCTCCGGCGGTGTACCGGGATATGCAATGACTCATGAGTGACATGTATGAAAGAATTATGAATGGTGGATTTTCCACAAATACGATGTCAACTACATGATCATGCTAAGCAATATGACAATGATGGAGTGTGTCATAAACGGAACGGTGGAAAGTTGCATGGCAATATATCTCGGAATGGCTATGGAAATGCCATAATAGGTATGTATGGTGGCTGTTTTGAGGAAGGTATATGGTGGGTTTATGGTACCGGCGAAAGTTGCGCGGTACTAGAGAGGCTAGCAATGGTGGAAGGGTGAGAGTGCGTATAATCCATGGACTCAACATTAGTCATAAAGAACTCACATACTTATTGCAAAAATCTATTAGTTATAGAAATAAAGTACTACGGGCATGCTTCTAGGGGGATAGATTGGTAGGAAAAGACCATCGCTCGTCCCCAACCGCCACTCATAAGGAAGGCAATCAATAAATAAATCATGCTCCGACTTCATGACATAATGGTTCACCATACATGCATGCTACGGGAATCACAAACTTCAACACAAGTATTTATCAAATTCACAACTACTCAACTAGCATGACTCTAATATTACCATCCTCATATCTCAAAACAATCATCAAGTATCAAACTTCTCTTAGTATTCAATACTCTATATGAAAGTTTTTACTAACCTTGTATACCTAGCATATTAGGATTTTAAGAAAATTACCGTGCTATTAAGACTCTCGAAATAATCTAAGTGAAGCATGAGAGTTCATCTATTTCTTCAAAATAAAACTACCACCATGCTCTAAAAGATATAAGTGAAGCACTAGAGCAAACGACAAACTACTCTGAAAGATATAAGTGAAGATCAATGAGTAGTCAAATAATTATGCAACTATGTGAAGACTCTCTAACATTTAATAATTTCAGATCTTGGTATTGTATTCAAACAGCAAGCAAAGCAAAATAAAATGACATTCTAGGAATAGCAAACATCATGTGAAGAAGCAAAAACTTAGGATCAACTGATACTAACCGATAGTTGTTGAAGAAAAAAGGTGGGATGCCAACCGGGGCATCCCCAAGCTTAGACGCTTGAGACTTATTGAAATATTATCTTGGGGTGCCTTGGGCATCCCCAAGCTTGAGATTTTGTGTCTCCTTAATTCCTCTCATATCACGGTCTCCCTAAATCTCAAAAGCTTCATCCACACAAAACTCAATAAGGACTCGTGAGATAAGTTAGTATAAACCATTGCAAAAACCTTATCATACTCTACTGTAGCAAATCACTAAAATTATTATTCAACATTGCATACTAAATGCCTCTGCATATTTAATAGTCCTATCCTCAAATAGAATTATTAAAGAAGCAAACATATGCAAACAATGCAAACATAACAGCAATCTGCCTAAACAGGATAGTCTGTAAAGAATGCTGCAACATCCATACTTCCCTAGCTCCAAAAATTATGAAAGAAAATTCCTACTGTAGTAAATTTATCAAATCTTAATATTCAAAAGGTTTCAACATTTTATCACATTCTGACTTTTCTAGGGAATTGTTGCAACAGCGGTAAACTTTCTGTTTTCAAACAGCAACATGTATACTTGTAACATAGGCATAGTAAAGGCTATCAATGCCACTTTTATTGAAATAAAAGATGCAAAACATTGTTCTAAATAATAGCAAGAAAATCCTAACAAAATAAATTGACGCTCCAAGCAAAACACATATCATGTGGCAAAAAAAATATAGCTCCAAGTAAAGTTACCGATGAACGAAGACGAAAGAGGGGATGCCTTCCGGGGTATCCCCAAGCTTAGGCTCTTGGCTATCCTTGAATATTACCTTGGGGAGCCTAGGGCATCCCCAAGCTTAGGCTCTTGCCACTCCTTATTCCATAGTACATCGAATCCTTACCCAAAACTTGAAAACTTCACAACACAAAACTTAACAGAAAACTCGTAAGCTCCGTTAGTATAAGAAAATAAATCACCACTTCAAGGTACTGTAATGAACTCATTATTTATTTATATTGGTGTTAAACCTACTGTATTCCAACTTCTCTATGGTTTATAAACTATTTTACTAGCCATAGATTCATCAAAATAAGTAAACAACACATGAAAAACAGAATCTGTCAAAAACAGAGCAGTCTGTAGTAATCTGGATCAAACGTATACTTCTGGAACTAATAAAATTCTCAAATAAATTGCTGGACCTGAGGAATTTATCTATTAATCATCTGCAAAAGGAATTAACTAAATATCACTCTCCAAATAAAAATGAAAGCAGTTCTCGTGAGCGCTAAAGTTTCTGTGTTTTTACAGCAAGATTAAAAAAAACTTTCCCCAAGTCTTCCCAAAGGTTCTACTTGGCACAAACACTAATTAAAGACATAAAAACACATCTAAACAGAGGCTAGATGAATTATTTATTACTAAACAGGAACAAAAATCAAGGAATAAAAATAAAGTTGGGTTGCCTCCCAACAAGCGCTATCGTTTAATGCCCCTAGCTAGGCATGATGATTTCAACGATGCTCACATAAAAGATAAGAATTGAAACATAAGGAGAGCATCATGAAGAATATGACTAGCACATTTAAGTCTAACATACTTCCTATGCATAGGGATTTTGTGAGCAAATAACTTGTGGGAACAAGAATTAACTTGCATAGGACGGTAAAACAAGCATAACTTCAAAACTTTAAGCACATAGAGAGGAAACTTGATATTATTGCAATTCCTACAAGCATATATTCCTGCCTCATAATAATTTTCAGTAGCATCATGAATGAATTAAACAATATAACCAGCACCTAAATCATTCTTTTCATGATCTACAAGCATAGAAAATTTACTACTCTCCACATAAGCAAAATTCTTCTCATGAACAATAGTGGGAGCAAACTCAACAAAATAACTATCATGTGATTGAAAATTAAGATCAAGATGACAAGGTTCATTGTTATTATTATTCTTTAAAGCATACGTGTCATCACAATAATCATCATAGATAGGAGGCATGCTTTCATCATAATAAATTTGCTCATCAAAACTTGGGGGACAAAAAAATATCATCTTCATCAAACATAGCTTCCCCAAGCTTGTGGCTTTGCATATCATTAGCATCATAGATATTCAAGGAATTCGTACTAACAACATTGCAATCATTCTCATCATTCAAATATTTAGTGTCAAACAATTTAAAGCATTCTTCTTCTAACACTTTGGCACAATTTTCCTTTCCATCATACTCATGAAAGATATTAAAAAGATGAAGCGTATGAGACAAACTCAATTCCATTTTTTATAGTTTTCTTTTATAAACTAAACTAGTGATAAAACAAGAAACTAAAAGACTCGATTGCAAGATCTAAAGATATACCTTCAAGCACTCACCTCCCCGGCAACGGCGCCAGAAAAGAGCTTGATGTCTACTACACAACCTTCTTCTTGTAGACGTTGTTGGGCCTCCAAGTGCAGAGGTTTGTAGGACAGTAGCAAATTTCCCTCAAGTGGATGACCTAAGGTTTATCAATCCGTAGGAGGCGTAGGATGAAGATGGTCTCTCTCAAGCAACCCTGCAACCAAATAACAAAGAGTCTCTTGTGTCCCCAACACACCCAATACAATGGTAAATTGTATAGGTGCACTAGTTCGGCGAAGAGATGGTGAAACAAGTGGTATATGGATAGTAGATAAAGGTATTTGTAATCTGAAATAATAAAAACAGCAAGGTAGCAAGTGATAAAAGTGAGCGTAAACGGTATTGCAATGATAGGAAATAAGGCCTAGGGTTCATACTTTCACTAGTGCAAGTCCTCTCAACAATAATAACATAATTGGGATCACATAACTATCCCTCAACATGCAACAAAGAGTCACTCCAAAGTCACTAATAGCGCAGAACGAACGAAGAGATTATGGTAGGGTACGAAACCACCTCAAAGTTATTCTTTCCAATCAATCCGTTGGGCTATTCCTATAGGTGTCACAAACAGCCCTAGAGTTCGTACTAGAATAACACCTTAAGACACAAATCAACCAAAACCCTAATGTCACCTAGATACTCCAATGTCACCTCAAGTATCCGTGGGTATGATTATACAATATGCATCACACAATCTCATATTCATCTATTCAACCAACACAAAGGACCTCAAAGAGTGCCCCAACGAAAACGTGTGCCAACCCCTATGCATAGGTTCATGGGCGGAACCCTCAAGTTGATCACCAAAACATACATCAAGTGAATCACGAGGTATCCCATTGTCACCACAGATACGCACGGCAAGACATACATCAAGTGTTCTCAAATATTTAAAGACTCAATCTGATAAGATTACTTCAAAGGGGAAACTCAATTCATTACAAGAGAGAAGAGGGGGAGGAGAAACATAAGATCCAACTATAATAGCAAAGCTCACGATACATCAAGATCGTATCACCTCAAGAACACGAGAGAGAGAGAGAGATCAAACACATAGCTACTGGTACATACCCTCAGCCCCGAGGGAGAACTACTCCCTCCTCGTCATGGAGGGCACCGGGATGATGAAGATGGCCACCGGAGAAGGATTGCCCCTCCGGCAGGGTGCCGGAACGGGTCTAAATTGGCTTTTGGTGGCTACGGAGGCTTCTGGCAGCGGAACTCCCGATCTATTGTGCCCTCGGATGTTTTTAGGGTATATGGAGATATATAGGAGGAAGAAGTACGTCAGGGGACCGAAGGGGGGCCACGAGGCAGGGGGCGCGCCACAGGGGGGTGGGCGCGCCCCCTACCCTCGTGAGCACCTCCTTCATCTTCTGACGTAGGGTGCAAGTCTATCCGGTAGGTTTCCTTCCAAAAATAACTTCTCCAGTTGATTTCGTTCCGTTTCGACTCCGTTTGATATTCCTTTTCTTCGAAACACTGAAATAGGCATAAAACAGCAAATCTGGGTTGGGCCTCCGGTTAATAGGTTAGTCCCAAAAGTAATATAAAAGTAGATAATAAAGCCCAGTAATTCCCAAAACAGTAGATAATATAGCATGGAGCAATCAAAAATTATAGATACGTTGGAGACGTATCAGTGAAGTCCCCATATCCTCGGCCGAATCCCTCCTCTCTCCCACACTCTCCCATTCCCCTTCTCCTCCCACCCGTGATTACCATCCTCACCCACCGCCGCTGCCGATGTCACACCTCGGTGCCTTCCCCAAATTTGGTGACCTCCTCTCCCATCACATCCCCCTTCTGGGCCCTCCTTCCTCCTTCTTCGCTACTGGAAGGAGAGGGAAACCAGCAGAGCATCGTCCATGGCAGCGGCCAGATCCACCATTGATGTAGCCACTTGCACCTCCTCGCTAGGTCAAGGCCTCCTAAGGACATGCGAGCACTATGGTCAAGGGTCCTACGACAAGCAGTAGTAGGTCACCGGGCTTCATCTAGGTTTTGAGCGTCAGCTCCAACTTCGGCGGCGACCAGTGAGTTCCTCCTCCTACTCCTCTCTATCTCTCTCTTCCTCATTCAAATAATTTTCTCTTCTTTTGTAGCAGCAGTAGAGATGAGAGGTGCGGGAACGAGTTGGGTGGGGAGCCACCATCACCATGGACAACTTCATCCCCTCCAGGACAAGCAGCAGCCATGGTTGGAGAGGACGATGACGCCCAACACCAGCAACCATGGATGGAATTTTTATAATTCCCAATTAGTTAGTAGTAGCGCGGGACCCTAACCCGCGCTACAGCTAAGTAGTAGTAGCACGGGCGTCAACCACGCTACTACTATCAGAAGTAGCAGTAGCGAGGGTTATACACACGCTACTACTACAAGTTAGCTGTGGCACCATATCAGTAGCGTGGGCACCTGCGCTACTGATACACCCAAAACCTGCACTACTGCTAGGCTTTTCCCTAGTAGTGGACTGAGACACATCTCTGATCAATAACCAACAGCGGAACCTGGATGCTCATATTGGTTCCTACATATTCTACGAAGATCTTTATCGGTCAAACCGCAATAACAACATATGTCATTCCCTTTGTCATCGGCATATTACTTGCCCGAGATTCGATCGTCGGTATCCTCATACCTAGTTTAATATCATTACCGGTAAGTCTCTTTACTCGTTCCGTAATGCATCATCCTGGAACTAACTCATTAGTCACATTGCTTGCAAGGCTTATAGTGATGTGCATTACTGAGAGGGCCCAGAGATACCTCTCCGATACACTGAGTGACAAATCCTAATCTTGATCTATGTCAACTCAACAAACACCTTCGGAGATACCTGTAGAGCATCTTCATAATCACACAGTTACTTTGTGACATTTGATAACACACAAGGTATTCCTCCGGTATCCGGAAGTTGCATAATCTCATAGTCAAAGGAATATGTATATGACATGAAGAAAGCTATAGCAATAAAACTGAACAATCATTATGCTAAGCTAACGGATGGGTCTTGTCCATCACATCATTCTCCTGGTGATGTGATATTTTTCATCAAATGACAACACATGTCTATGGTTAGGAAACTTAACCATCTTTGATTAACGAGCTAGTCTAGTAGAGGCTTACTAGGGACACGGTGTTTTGTCTATGTATCCACACATGTATCAAGTTTCCGGTTAATACAATTCTAGCATGAGTAATACAGATTTATCATGATATAAGGAAATATAAAATAACAACTTTATTATTGCCTCTAGGGCATCCTTCAATCTCCCACTTGCACTAGAGTCAACAATCTAGTTCACATCGCCATGTGATTTAACACCAATAGTTCACATCACCATGTGTTTAACACCCATAGTTCACATCGCCATGTGACCAACACCCAAAGGGTTTACTAGAGTAAATAATCTAGTTCACATCGCCATGTGATTAACACCCAAAGATTACTAAGGTGTGATCATGTTTTTCTTGTGAGAGAAGTTTAGTCAACAGGTCTGCCACATTCAGATCCGTATGTATTTTGCAAATTTCTATGTCTACAATGCTCTGCATGGAGCTACTCTAGCTAATTGCTCCCACTTTTAATATGTATCCAGATTGAGACTCAGAGTCATCCAGATCGGTGTTAAAGCTTGCATCAACGTAACTCTTTATGATGAACTCTTTATCACCTCCATAACTGAGAAATATTTCCTTAGTCCTCTAAGGATAATTTTGACCGCTGTCCAGTGATCTACTCCTGGATCACTATTGTACCCCTTTGCCAAACTCATGGCAAGGTACACAATAGGTATGGTATACAGCATGTCATACTTTATAGAACCTATGGCAGAGGCATAGGGAATGACTTCATTCTCTCTCTATCTTCTGTCGTGGTCGGGTTTTTAGTCTTACTCAACATTATACCTTACAACTCAGGCAAGAACTCCTTCTTTGACTGATCCATTTTGAACTCCTTCAAAATCTCATCAAGGTATGTACTCATCGAAAGTCTTATCAAGCGTCTTGATCTATCTTTATAGATATTTATGCCCAATATGTAAGTAGCTTCACTGAGGGTCTTTCCTTGAAAAACTCCTTTTATACACTCCTTTATGCTTTCCAGAAAATTCTACATCATTTCCGATCAACAATATGTCATTCACATATACTTATCAGAAAGGTTGTAGTGCTCCCACTCACTTTCTTGTAAATACAGGCTTCACCGCAAGTCTGTATAAAACTATATACTTTAATCAAGTCATCAAAGCATATATTCCAACTCTGAGATGCTTGCACCAGTCCATAGATGGATCGCTGGAGCTTGCACACTTTGTTAGCACATTTAGGATTGAGAAAACCTTCTGGTTGCATCATATACAACTCTTCTTTAATAAGTCCATTAAGGAATGCAGTTTTGACATCCATTTGCCAGATTTCAAAAAATGCGGCAATTTCGAACATGATTCGGATAGACTTTAAGCATCGATACGAGTGAGAAAATCTCATCGTAGTCAACACCTTGAACTTGTCAAAAACCTTTTGCGACAATTCGAGCTTTGTAGATAGTAACACTACTATCAACGTCCGTCTTCCTCTTGAAGATCCATTTACTCTTAATGGCTCGCCGATCATCGGGCAAGTCAATCAAAGTCCATATTTTGTTCTCATACATGAATCCTATCTCAGATTTCATGGCCTCAAGCCATTTATCAGAATCTGGGCTCAACATCGCTTCCTCATAGTTTGTAGGTTCGTCATGGTCTAGTAACATGACTTCCAAAACAGGATTACCATACCACTTTGGTGCAGAACATGCTCTAGTTGACTTACGAGGTTCGGTAGTAACTTGATCCGAAGTTTCATGATCATTATCATTAGCTTCCTCACTAGTTGGTGCAGGCATCACGAGAATGGTTTTCTGTGAGAAGGTACAATTACCTCATCAAGTTCTACTTTGCTCCCACTCACTTCTTTCGAGAGAAAACTCCTTCTCTAAAAAGGATTCATTCTTAGCAACAAAGATCTTGCCTTCGGATCTATGATAGAAGGTCTACCCAATAGTTTCTTTCGGGTATCCTATGAAGACGCACTTCTCTGATTTGGGTTCGATCTTATCAGGCTGAAGCTTTTTCACATAAGCATCGCAACCCCAAACTTTAAGAAACGATAGCTTAGATTTCTTGCTAAACCACAGTTCATACGGTGTCGTCTCAACGGATTTAGACGGTGTCCTATTTAACGTGAATGCAACTGTCTCCAATGCATAACCCCAAAACGATAGTGGTAAATCGGTAAGAGACATCATAGATCGCACCATATCTAATAAAGTACGGTTACGACATTCAGACACACCATTATGTTGTGGTGTTCCCGGTGGCGTGAGTTGTGAAATTATTCCACATTTTTAAATGAAGGCCAAACTCGTAACTCAAATATAATATTCACCTCCACGATCAGATCGTAGAAACTTGATTTTCTTGTTACGATGATTTTCCACTTCACTCTGAAATTCTTTGAACTTTTCAAATGTTTCAGACTTATGTTTCATTAAGTAGATATACCCATATCTGCTCAAATCATCTGTGAAGGTGAGAAAATAACGATATCCTGCAGCTTCAATGTTCATTGGACCACATACATCAGTATGTATGATTTCCAATAACTCTGTTGCTTGCTCCATTGTTCCGGAGAACGGAGTTTTAGTCATCTTGCCCATGAGGCATGGTTCGCAAGTACCAAGTGATTCATAATCAAGTGATTCCAGAAGTCCATCAGAATGGAGTTTCTTCATGCGCTTTACACCAATATGACCTAAACGGCAGTGCCACAAATAAGTTGCACTATCATTATCAACTTTGCATCTTTTGGCTTCAATATTATGAATATGTGTATCACTACGATCGAGATTCAATAAACCATTCACCTTGGGTGTATGACCACAGAAGGTTTTATTCATGTAAACAGAATAACAATTATTCTTTGACTTAAATGAATAACCGTATTGCAATAAACATGATCCAATCATATTATGCTCAACGCAAACACCAAATAACATTTATTTTAGGTTCAACACTAATCCCGAAGGTAAAGGGAGTGTGCGATGGTGATCTTATCAACCTTGGAATCATTTCCAACACACATCGTCACCTCGTCCCAACTAGTCTTCTGTTTATTTTGCAACTCCCGTTTCGAGTTACTACTCTTAGCAACTGAACCAGTATCAAATACTGAGGGGTTGCTATAAACACTAGTAAAGTACACATCAATAACATGTATATCAAATATACTTTTGTTCACTTTGCCATCCTTCTTATCCGCCAAGTATCTAGGGCAGTTCCACTTCCAGTGACCATTTCCTTTGCAGTAGAAGCACTCAGTTTAGGCTTGGGTCTAGCTTTGGGCTTCTTCATGGGAGAGCAACTTGCTTGCCTATTCTTCTTGAAGTTCCCTTTCTTTCCCTTGCCCTTTTACTTGAAACTAGTGGTCTTGTCAACCATCAACACTTGATGCTTTTTCTTGATTTCTACCTTCACCCGATTAGGAAAAGCGTGAGAAAAAGTAGATACGTTGGAGACGTATCAATATTCACCTCCATGATCAGATCGTAGAAGCTTTATTTTCTTGTTACGATGTTTTTCTACTTCACTCTGAAATTCTTTGAACTTTTCAAATGTTTCGGACTTATGTTTCATTAAGTAGATATACCCATATCTCCTCAAATCATCTGTGAAGGTGAGAAAATAACGATATCCGCCGCGAGCCTCAACACTCATCGGACTGCATACATCAGAGTGTATTATTTCCAATAAGCCAGTTGCGCGCTCCATTGTTCCGGAGAATGGAGGTTTAGTCATCTTGCCCATGAGGCATGGTTCGCAAGCATCAAGTGATTCCAAAAGCCCATCGGCATGGAGTTTCTTCATGCGCTTTACACCAATATGACCTAAACGGCAGTGCCACAAATATGTTGCACTATCATTATCAACTTTGCATCTTTTGGCATCAATATTATGAATATGTGTATCACTACGATCGAGATTCGATAAACCATTTACATTGGGTGTATGGCCATAGAAGGTTTTGTTCATGTAAACAGAACAACAATTGTTCTCTGACTTAAATGAATAACCGTAACGTAATAAACATGATCCAATCATATTCATGCTCAACGCAAACACCAAATAACATTTATTTAGGTCCAACACTAATCCCGAAGATAGAGTGAGTATGCAATGGTGATCTTATCAACTTTGGAATCACTTCCAACACACATCGTCACCTCACCCTTAACTAGTCTCTGTTCACTTTTGCAACTCCAGTTTCGAGTTACTAATCTTAGCAACTAAACCGGTATCAAATACCCTGGGGTTACGATGAATACTAGTAAAGTACACATCAATAACATGTATATCAAATATACCTTTCACTTTGACATCCTTCTTATCCGCCAAGTATTTGGGGTAGTTCCGCTTCCAGTGACCATTCCCTTTGCAGTAGAAGCACTCAGCTTCAGGCTTAGGTCTAGCTTTCAGTTTCTTCACGGGAGTGGTAACTTGCTTGCCATTCTTTCTTGAAGTTCCTTTTATTTTCCTTTTCCCCTTTTTCTTGAAACTAGTGGTCTTGTTAACCATCAACACTTGATGCTCTTTCTTGATTTCTACCTTCGCCGACTTTAGCATCGCGAAGAGCTCGGGAATCGTTTTCGTCATTCCTTGCATATTATAGTTCATCACGAAGTTCCAGTAACTTGGTGATAGTGACTAGAGAACTCTATCAATCACTATCTTATCTCGAATATTAAATCCCACTTGATTCAAGCGATTTGTAGTACTCAAACATTATCAGCACATGCTCACTGGTTGAGCTATTCTCCTCCATTTTGTAGGAAAAGTACTTGTCAGAGGTCTCATACCTCTTGAATCGTGTGACGCCCGGGTAATCAAGCTACAGTAAACCCCTGTTAATGATGCCACATCACCACGATTACTATTGCTAAACTCACGTTGGTTTGAAACCGATTCAAATTTGAATTCAAAATCAAGTCAAACAATAAAGGTTTTCAAATATTAAAACTAAAATGTTCGCGAAGTGCCAAATAATTCATAAGTACTATTGGTGGGTAAACCAAGTCTTTATAAAAAAATTTAAATGAACTAAACTAAATAAAACAGTAGCAAAAAAATTAGATAAATGCATTTTACTAATTATAAAATATTAAACCATTTTATTTGAGGTTAAACTTTTTGTGTCAATGGTATAATTAGTAAAACTAAATTAGGTACTACTAAAATATTTTACAAAACTAAAATAGATTGAAGAATGAAATAAAACAGAAAAGGAATAATACAAAAAAAATAAAAGGAGAACCCCCTCCCCCTGCTGGGCCACGACCCAGAGGGCCTCGGGGCCAACTAGGCCAAGGCCCAGCCGGCCGGCCCAACCGCCCCTCACCCACAATAACCCCCCCCCCCCCACCAATGGGAAACCCTATCCCGTCGCACCCACTCACCCACCCACTCGTCCCACTCCCCTTCTGCCTCCCTCCCCGATCCAAATCGGGATCGGGGGCGCTCGACCCCGCGCTTCGCCGTGGAGCTTCCTCACCAGCTCGCCGAAGCCGCCCCGCCGCCTCCCCGTTGTCGCCGTTGCCTCCTCATCCTAGCCATCGATGCTCCGTCGCCGGATCGACCGGGTCGGCCCTGACGCCGGCACCTTCCCGAACGGCGCCGCCCTCCGCCGCCCCCATCACCGGCGACACTGCCGTCAACCTCCTTCGAGCCCGCTGCCCTCGACCCTCCTCCCCACCGTGAGCCGCCGCCTTTTCCCTCCTCCTCTCCCCGCGTCAGCCGCCCACTCGCCTTCCCAGGCTCGCCTTGTCACCGCGCGCCCCGGTCTCCACCGCCGTGCACGCCCGCTCCATCTCCGGCCGCGCCCGATGCGCGCTCACCATGCACCCATCCATGCACCGCCCCGACGCCGCACTGCTCCCGCTGCACTCGTCGCGCCGTTCCGCCTCCGCCGCTCTGCCTAGTGTCTCGCTGCTCCGTTGCGCCACGCCGGCCGCCGCCCGCTCGCGCGCTCACCCGCACTCCCGCTCCGGCTCGCCGACGTGCACTACGCCTGCGTGCCCTGCCGCACCTCTTCCTCCCCGCTCGCCCCTGACCGTCCCGCTTCGCCCGCAGCCCTCGTGCACTGCTCCCGCCTTCCCCGCTGACAGCCGCCGCGCCCGCATCTCGCCGAGACCACGCGCGCGCTGTCCTGCTTCCTCGCTGTCCGCACTGGCCGCGCCCGTCGCCCGCTCGCCGGTTCACCGGCGCCCGTGCCCGCCAGCCGCCCCGTCGGGTGCGCCCCTGCGAGGGCCATCGCCCGTTCGGGCTGCACCCGATACCCACACGCCCGCAAAGGCCCCTGGGGCCTATGACAGCCGGGCCCCACGGCCCTAGAATGTTTATAATAAAAAAATAAAATAATTAAATAAAATTAATAATTAATTAATTAAAGAATTAATTAACTTAATTAATCTTGATTAATTAAACTAAACAATTAATTAAACTAATTAATCATAATTAGATTAACCAAATAACTAATTGAACTAACTAGTGTTAGTTAATTAAATAGTCAATGGCAGTGGGGCCCACCCCTAATTAACACTGATTAGATTAATAAAATTGGATAATTAAAATGTGTCAATGACAGATGGGACCCACACGTCAGCTTGACCTAGTCAACACCTCCGTTGACTGCTGACGTCATGATGACGTCAGCAATCACTATTCTGGATAATGTTGAATTTAAATAATTAAATAAATCCTAAAAATGATTTAAATCTTTTAAAATTAATATAAAATAAACCGTAGCTCGGATGGAAAAACTTTGTACATGAAAATTGCTCAGAACGACAAGACGAACTCGGATACGCAGCCCGTTCATCCGCCACGCATCCCTAGCATAGTGACCACGCAACTTTCCCCCTCCGGTTCATATGTCCGAAAACGCGAAACACCGGGGATATTTTCCCGGATGTTTCCCCCCTTCACTGGTACCACCTCATACCGCGTTAGGGCACCCCTAGCACCGATACTTGTCATGTCATGCATCGCTATGCATCTGTTTGCTTGATATTTATTGTTTCTTCCCCCCTCTTCTCTCGCTAGACACCGAGACCGATGCCGCTGCTACCCAGTACGACTACGGTGCTGACGACCCCTCTCTCTTGCCAGAGCAACCAGGCAAGCCCCCCCCTTGATCACCAGATATCGCCTACTCTCATCTATACTGCTTGCATTAGAGTAGTGTAGCATGTTACTGCTTTCCGTTAATCCTATTCTGATGCATAGCCTGTCATTGTTGCTACAACTGTTGATACCTTACCTGCAATCCTAAATGCTTAGTATAGGATGCTAGATTATCATCAGTGGCCCTACACTCTTGTTCGTCTGCCATGCTATACTACTGGGTCGTGATCACTTCGGGAGGTGATCATGGGCATATGCTATACACTTTACACTGTTACATTACCTGTGATATTGTTCAGAGATGGGGGCTGAAGGGGCAGGTGGCTCCATCCTGGTAGAGGTGGGCCTGAGTTCCCGACGGCCCCCGACTATTACTTTGAGGCGGAGCGACAGGGCAGGTTGAGACCACCTAGGAGAGGGTAGGCCTGGCCCTAGTCGGCGTTCACGGATACTTAAACACGCTTAACGAGATCTTGGTATTTGATCTGAGTCTGGCCACTGGCTTATACGCACTAACCATCTACGCGGGAACAGTTATGGGCAATCGACGTCGTGGTATCAGCCGAAGCCTTCGTGACGTCAGCGACTGAGCGACGCGCGCCGGATTGGAATGTAAGCCTGCTCTTGTATTAAGGGGGCTAGTTCTGCTTACCGGCCGCGTACGCAACGTGCAGGTGTGCAATGGGCGATGGGCCCAGACCCCTGCGCCATAGGATTTAAACCGGCGTGCTGACCTCTCTGTTGTGCCTAGGTAGGGCTGCGACGTGTTGATCTTCTGAGGCCGGGCATGACCCAAAAAAGTGTGTCCGGACAAAGGGGATCGAGCGTGTTGGGAAATGTGGTGCACCCTTGCAGGGAAGTTGATCTATTCGAATAGCCGTGTCCCTCAGTAAAAGGACGACCCGGAGTTGTACCTTGACCTTATGACAACTAGAACCGGATACTTAATAAAACACACCCTTCCAAGTGCCAGATATAACCGGTGATCGCTCTTTCACAGGGCGACGAGGGGAGGATCATCGGTTAGGTTTATGCTACATGATGCTACTTGGTGAACTTACCATCTACTCTCTTCTCTTGCTGCAAGATGGAGGTTACCAGAAGCGTAGTCTTCGATAGGACTAGCTCTCCCCCTCTTATTCCGGCATTCTGCAGTTCAGTCCACATATGATACCCTTATTCCATTTGATACCAATGCATACATATGTAGTGTAGCTCCTTGCTTGCGAGTACTTTGGATGAGTACTCACGGTTGCCTTGCCCCCTCTTTTCCCCTTTCTATACTCGATTGCTGTGACCAGACGTTGGAGCCCAGGAGCCAGACGCCATCGTTGATGACGACTACTACTACTCGGGAGGTGCCTACTACTACGTGCAGCCCGCTAACGATGACCGGGAGTAGTTTAGGAGGATCCCAGGCAGGAGGCCTGCTCCTCTTTCGATTTGTATCCCAGTTTGTGCTAGCCTTCTTAAGGCAAACTTGTTTAACTTATGTCTGTACTCAGATATTGTTGCTTCCGCTGACTCGTCTATGATCGAGCTCTTGTATTCGATCCCTCGAGGCCCCTGGCTTGTAATATGATGCTTGTATGACTTATTTTGATTTGTAGAGCTGTGTTGTGATATCTTCCCGTGAGTCCGTGATCTTGATCGTACACGTTGGCGTGTATGATTAGTGTACGGTCAAATCGGGGGCGTCACAAGTTGGTATCAGAGCCGACTGCCTGTAGGAATCCCCCTTCCACACTCCTTGGCCGAAGTCGAGTCTAGACATTACAAAAACTTTTACTAACATGGTTGTGTGCCTTACGGGCCCACGTCACCATCTGGGTGGTATTAGGATCTTTTACTCCTCGATCTATGCTCTGGGAATCTGATCTCTCTACTATTCAGGTTAAATGATTTTGCTAAAATCTAAATTTAGGATCTCGCGATCACATCCACCCGAAGATCCCCTTCGTTCCAGGTGATCGCCTGCTGCATCAAAAGATTCCGATGATACTCTCCGATGTTCTCTCAAGACTTTGTGCCCGTTGCTTTTGCAATTCCCTACCACCGAAATATCCCTATCGATAAATGCTTACACCTGTCGATCTTGTTATTACAAGATACCTCGAGAATACTTTGTGCTATTGCCTTGTACTTACTTGCCGTAGAAATACCCCTACGGATAATTCCTCGCACTTATCGAGCATCTGCTCATTCCCAGTTGTTCATGTGTTTCGCAAAAGTCTTCGAAATACTATTTGATCCTCCAAAAATCCTCAGTAGCTTATTGCTCTACAATACTTGTCTGCTGGCATTATGGATGCTTTCCATATGTCTGGAAATATTCGTTAGTATCCCCAGACACTGTCATTTTGATCCTATTGATTCAACATGAGTGCGAATGCACGCAATCATCAGTTGATCCTTTAAATTATCTTTCTGGCTCAGACGTCATTGGACATGAGCTTGTTCTCGACCAATCTATTTGCCGTCAATTATACCCTTATGTCTATTGAACTTACCCACCCTTGATCAGAGTGTCTGCTTCTGATCCTTCGATTCGGAAATCATAATTCCTCTAATATCTAAGCATCAAATCATTCAAATGTTCTATAATCTAATGCCGATGCTCACATTAGCTCCGCTATGGACCGTCAGACCCTTTGTTGGATTTTATTCGACACCGTCCTTCTTATTCGATAACCTTGTGAGCTTTTCCTCGGATACATAATGTCTTTGGTAAATTGTATCCCCTGCTTTTGTCAACCATGCTGCACTTTCGAGCTTGTATTATTTACTCCTGAGGTTGTGGTATATGTTTGTACGATGCCCCGATGGGTTGAACCTATGCCTTCCCTAATCTGTGTGAACCCGAAAGATTTCACGGGTCATACTTATCTGGTATTGCACCAGGTAAAATTTTCAACAAGTAATGTCATTTTCTAAATACGAGAGGTGAATGAAAGGTTATGCGTTGAACAAGTGGGAGTCGACCTTGAACCCTGTGTTCATGCCCATGGACCCGATGTATACCTTATCATGGAAGCTTCTCTTAAAATAATTATCCCCTTGTCATAAGTTCATCTTGTATCTGTGGACGTGGTTCCGACCATGCTTCTTCTTGATTCCATTTCTCGTGCAAGTTTGAGCACTTGTCTTCTACAGAGCATTACCCTAGTCGAACCTCTACTTTGATCTGTCGTCGAGTATTACCCCCCTGGTATCTCGAGATTATCATGAAACTGCATAACTTCTTATGAGTTCTTCATCAAGTGCTACATTCTCACTGATTCCAATTTTTCACGGGCTTTGAGTTATTAAACACTCAAAGACACCGATAACTGACTCAAGTCCGCATCGTGATTAATCAACTCTTGGTAACCTTCATTACTTACGAGTTTGAACTCGATCACGTCATTCCTAGCCTGCTTGGCTATATCCTTGCCGTGCCATTTTTAACTGTGCTACCTGGTCCTTCCTCACGGAGCAAAAATTTTGACGGTGAGCTAATCTTACGTCAATCTTCCTCGTCATATCAATTGTCCTTGAACGACAAGCTTGATTTCAAGTTCGTGTCGTACTTATGGTTTCAATAACTCTTCGCTTCATCATTCTGTTGACTTGATGTCATCGCCGATCGGTTACCTCTCCTTGAAACCTCTCGACAAATGTGTCGTGATCATCATCAACATTCTGAGGTCTTCCAGGATATCAATTGAATTCTTGATGAGAAATACCATCCTTGCCCCTCAATGACTTGTATTATCATCGTCGACATCATTGCCTTCCCTCTGACACAAACTTGATCTTGTTATGGAGCTCCTTGCTATCCGGCTTATGTTATGCTCCACCTTGAATTATTATCATCTTTCATATGAAGGACGTTGTGAGAAATGCTCCACCTCTTAAGAATTCTTGTTATAGTATTACTTCTCACCATCTCCGTTCATTTCTTGGTCCCCGTGTGGTTACTAATCGGAATATCGGCTATCGAACTTTCAGGTGTAAATCCAAAACTTCTAGCAAATCTATTGCTTGGAAGTGAATGGTCGATAGTTTCATTCTACTTCTTTTGTTCATTTAGTCACCATTCTAACATTGATCGTGCGACCCAGCCCATATTTTGGGTGCACCTTTCAACCGATATTTAACTGTGTATGTTTTCCTCGAGCATACATCATTATATCATTTGATCTGACAAATGTTATCTCCTTGTTCACATAACTGTGGAAATCCATCTTTTTGGATACCTCGTTGAATTATTGCTGAGTCCATCAACCACCTCCTCATCCTCTCCTTGGCTTAATGATGAATCCCTTCGTGTATCCAGAGTCTGACCTTTGATTGAAGACCATGTCAATGCTATCTCGAAGCATGTCTGTGGTACTCCAATTTTCAAAGAGAACATTTTAAGCCTAATGCTAAATGTTTCCTGCTCAATTACCCAAACACCACTGTATGGGTAATGTCATGAAATCCCCCCCCCTTACCTAAAGGGTTTTATACATTATATCATGTCAAGGAAATTATGCTTTGCTTGTCCTTGGGAAGGATATACCCCTAAAATATGTGTTTAAACACATTTTCCTTTCCATTGTTCTGTTTAATATGATACATATGTTTTCCTTTCCATTGGTTGGTTTAATCTTTCTTGTGGTCTATATGATCTAAGCAGTAATATTCTCCTGCTTTTGTAAGCACCTCGGTGTACAACTCTGTTAGTAAGAACCTGTTACTATTGTTGATGACATTCCGGTAACCACCGATGGACGAGAACTTCGCCTATTGGTCCGCCTCATTCAACGAGCAGGGAAAATGGTTCTCTTCGTCCCTCTCCCTTGGTACCGATGTTGTTGCCGACATAACCGATAGACTATCCTCTGATAGGCCTTGCTTACATGATCGGGCAAGATGTCACCGCCCTTCCTACTTTTAACCCACATGGTGGGCCCATAACCCACAGTTCTACAGGATCGAAACCTGACTCTCCTATACACCCTGTTGCCAAAGTCATTCCTAGAGTTTGACTTCGTATGTAGTTCACAGGCCACCTGCCTAGTGATCTATTCTGGTATCAGACGCAATACTTATTCCCATTGCTCTGAATCCCTTTCACACTTTATTTCAGGCACCGAACGATTGCCAACCCGCTCAAAACTTCTCATGATACCTTATTACTTTGCTCTCGATATTTTTGTAAGTTTCAATTCGAGAGTTACTTCCGCCACCTTCCTCGATGTTATCGACCAGATAGTCTACCTTGTAGAGGTCAGTTCTCCCGGAATGTCCACCCTTTATTCTTTCATAAGTACGATGGAGTCCGATAGAAAGGACACCGACTTCATCATGATGACCTGAAGCAGAGAAACGAAGATATCAACGTAATGGATCGACCTCTTCGAGATGAGCAACCAAGACCGAGAAGATCCGTTAGAATCTCACAACCACACATTTGCCCCTTACACCACCTCTTAAAATCTCGGGACGAGATTTCTTGTAGTGGAGGAGAATTGTGACGCCCGGGTAATCAAGCTACAGTAAACCTCTGTTAATGATGCCACGTCACCATGATTACTATTGCTAAACTCACGTTGGTTCAAAACCGATTCAAATTCGAATTCAAAATCAAGTCAAACAATAAAGGTTTTCAAATATTAAAACTAAAATGTTCGCGAAGTGCAAAATAATTCATAAGTACTATTGGTGGGTAAACCAAGTCTTTATAAAAAATTTAAATGAACTAAACTAAATAAAACTGTAGCAAAAACAATTAGATAAATGCCTTTTATTAATTATAAAATATTAAACCATTTTATTTGAGGTTAAACTTTTTGTGTCAGTGGTATAATTAGTAAAACTAAATTAGGTACTACTAAAATATTTTACAAAACTAAAATAGATTGAAGAATGAAATAAAACAGAAAAGAAATAATACAAAAAATAATAAAAGAAGAACCCCCCTCCCCCTGCTGGGCCAATGACCCAGAGGGCCTCGGGGCCAACTAGGTCAAGGCCCAGCGCCCCACTCGCCCTTATCCCCCTCACCGAAACCCTAGCCCGATACATCCACTCCACCCACTCACGACCAGCCCACTCGTCCACTCCCCTCTCTCCATCCCCGATCCCAATCGGGATCGGGGGCGCTCGACCCATGCGCTCACCGTGGAGCTTCCTCACCAGCTCGCGAAGCCGCCCCGTCGCTCCCTGCTGTCGCGTTGCCTCCTCATCCCAGCCACGACGCTCCGTCGCCGGATCGACCGGGTCGGCCCCGACGCCGGCACCTTCCTGAATGCGGCGCCGCCCTCCGCCGCCCCCATCGCCGGCGACACTGCCGTCAACCTCCTCGAGCCCGCTGCCCTGGACCCTACTCCCCACCGTGACCGCCGCCTTCTCCCTCCTCCTCTTCCCGGGCCGAGCCGCCACGATCGCCTTCCAGGCTCGCTCGCAACGGCGCGCCCGGTCTCCACCGCGTGCACAGCCCGCCCATCTCCGGCCGCGCCCGATGCGCGCTCATCGTGCCCCCATCCGCGCACCGCCCCAACGCCGCACTGCTCCCGTTGCACTCGTCGCGCCGTTCTGCCTCCGCCGCTCTGCCTAGTGTGCCGCTGCTCCGTTGCGCCGTGCCGGCCGCCGCTTGCTCGCGCGCTCACCCGCACTCCCGCTCCGGCTCGCCGGCGTGCACCGCGCCTGCGTGCCCTGCCGCACCTCTTCCTTCCCGCTCGCCCACGGCCGCCCCGCTTCGCCCGCAGCCCTCGTGCGCTGCTCCCGCCTTCCCCGCTGACGGCCGCCGCGCCCGCACCTCGCCGAGACCACGCGCGCGCCGTCCTACTTCCTCGCTGTCCGCACTGGCCACGCCCGTCGCCCGCTCGCCGGTGCACCGGTGCCTGCGCCCGCCAGCCGCCGCGTCTGGTGCGCCCCTGCGAGGGACATCGCCCGTTCGGGCTGCACCCGATACCTGCACGGCCGCAAAGGCCCCTGGGGCCTATGACAGCCGGGCCCCACGGCCCCAGAACGTTTATAATCAAAAAATTAAATAAAATTAATTAATTAGTTAATTAATTAGTTAAAGAATTAATTAACTTAATTAATCTTGATTAATTAAACTAAACAATTAATTAAACTAATTAATCATAATTAGATTAACCAAATAACTAATTAAACTAACTACTGTTAGTTAATTAAATAGTCAATGACAGTGGGGCCACCCCTAATTAATACTGATTAGGTTAATAAAATTGGATAATTAAAATGTGTCAATGACAGATGGGACCCACACGTCAGCTTAACCTAGTCAACACCTCCGTTGACTGCTGACATCATGATCACGTCAGCAATCACTATTCTGGATAATGTTGAATTTAAATAATTAAATAAATCCTAAAAATGATTTAAATCTTTTAAAATTAATATAAAATAAACTGTAGCTCGGATGGAAAAACTTTGTACATGAAAGTTGCTCAGAACAACGAGACAAACTCGGATATGCAGCCCATTCGTCCGCCACGCATCCCTAGCATAGTGAACACGCAACTTTCCCCCTCCGGTTCATCTGTCCGAAAACGCGAAACACCGGGGATATTTTCCCGGATGTTTCCCCCCTTCACCGGTACCACCTCATACCGCGTTAGGGCACCCCTAGCACCGATACTTGTCATGTCATGTATCGCTATGCATCTGTTTGCTTGATATTTATTGTTTCTTCCCCCCTCTTCTCTCGCTAGACACCGAGACCGGTGCCGCTGCTACCCAGTACGACTACGGTGCTGACGACCCCTCTCTCTTGCCAGAGCAACCAGGCAAGCCCCCCCCCTTGATCACCAGATATCGCCTACTCTCATCTATACTGCTTGCATTAGAGTAGTGTAGCATGTTACTGCTTTCCGTTAATCCTATTCTAATGCATAGCTTGTCATTGTTGCTACAACTGTTGATACCTTACCTGCAATCCTAAATGCTTAGTATAGGATGCTAGATTATCATCAGTGGCCCTACACTCATGTCCGTCTGCCATGCTATACTACTGGGCCGTGATCACTTCGGGAGGTGATCACGGGCATATGCTATACACTTTACACTGTTACATTACCTGTGATACTATTCAGAGATGGGAGCTGAAGGGGCATGTGGCTCCATCCCGGTAGAGGTGGGCCTGAGTTCCCGACGGCCCCCGACTATTACTTTGAGGTGGAGCGACAGGGCAGGTTGAGACCACCTAGGAGAGAGGTGGGCCTGGCCCTGGTCGGCGTTCGCGGATACTTAAACATGCTTAACGAGATCTTGGTATTTGATCTGAGTCTGGCCACTGGCTTATACGCACTAACCATCTACGCGGGGACAGTTATGGGCACTCGACGTCATGGTATCAGCCAAAGCCTTCGTGACGTCAGCGACTGAGCGGCGCGCGCCGGATTGGAACGTAAGCCTGCTCTTGTATAAAGGGGGCTAGTTCTGCTTACCGGCCGCGTACGCAACATGCAGGTGTGCAATGGGCGATGGGCCCAGACCCCTGCGCCATAGGATTTAGACCGGCGTGCTGACCTCTCTGTTGTGCCTAGGTAGGGCTGCGACGTGTTGATCTTCCGAGGCCGGGCATGACCCAGAAAAGTGTGTCCGGACAAAGGGGATCGAGCGTGTTGGGAAATGTGGTGCACCCCTGCAGGGAAGTTGATCTATTCGAATAGCCGTGTCCCTCGGTAAAAGGATGACCCGGAGTTGTACCTTGACCTTATGACAACTAGAACCGGATACTTAATAAAACACACCCTTCCAAGTGCCAGATATAACCGGTGATCGCTCTCTCACAGGGCGACGAGGGGAGGGTCATCGGTTAGGTTTATGCTACATGATGCTACTTGGTGAACTTACCATCTACTCTCTTCTCCTGCTCCAAGATGGAGGTTACCAGAAGCGTAGTCTTCGATAGGACTAGCTATCCCCCTCTTATTCCGGCATTCTGCAGTTCAGTCCACATATGATACCCTTATTCCATTTGATACCAATGCATACATATGTAGTGTAGCTCCTTGCTTGCGAGTACTTTGGATGAGTACTCACGGTTGCCTTGCTCCCTCTTTTCCCCCTTTCTATACTCGATTGCTGTGACCAGACGTTGGAGCCCAGGAGCCAGACGCCACCGTTGATGACAACTACTACTACTCGGGAGGTGCCTACTACTATGTGCAGCCCCCTGACGACAACCAGGAGTAGTTTAGGAGGATCCCGGGCAGGAGGCCTTCTCCTCTTTCGATCTGTATCCCAGTTTGTGCTAGCCTTCTTAAGGCAAACTTGTTTAACTTATGTCTGTACTTAGATATTGTTGCTTCCGCTGACTCGTCTATGATCGAGCTCTTGTATTCGAGCCCTCGAGGCCCCTGGCTTGTAATATGATGCTTGTATGACTTATTTTGATTTGTAGAGTTGTGTTGTGATATCTTCTCGTGAGTCCCTGATCTTGATCGTACACGTTGGCGTGTATGATTAGTGTACGGTCAAATCGGGGGCGTCACAACTCGGGCATGAGTCTGAAATACCAATTTCATCTCTTGGAACATCTTATATGTTCCGTGGCATTCAAAATGTTTTTGAAGTCCCGGTTCTGAGCCGTAAAGCATGGCGCACTAAACTATCAAGTAGTCATCATACCGAGCTTGCCAA
This sequence comes from Triticum urartu, assembly GCF_003073215.2. Lineage (NCBI taxonomy): Eukaryota > Viridiplantae > Streptophyta > Magnoliopsida > Poales > Poaceae > Triticum > Triticum urartu. Next base: position 170,854,052 of record NC_053028.1, on the reverse strand, counting down.
ACGTTCATAACGTCTGCATCTGCTCCTGTAATAGGTCTATCACCTAGCGGTGCATCAAGGACATAACTCTTATGTGCAGCAATGAGGATAATCCTCAAATCACATACCAAGTCCGCATCATTGCTACTATCATCTTTCAACTTAGTTTTCTCTAGGAACATATCAAAAAATAAAACAGGGGAGCTATACGTGTGCTATTGATCTACAACATAGATATGCAAATACTATCAGGACTAAGTTGATGATAAATTAAAGTTCAATTAATCATATTACTAAAGAACTCCCACTTACATAGACATCCCTCTAGTCATCTAAATGATCATGTGATCCATATCAACTAAACCATGTCCGATCATCACGTGAGATGGAGTAGTTTTCAATGGTGAACATCTCTATGTTGATCATATATACTATATGATTCATGTTTGACCTTTCGGTCTCAATGTTTCGAGGCCATATCTGCATATGCTAGGCTCGTCAAGTTTAACCCGAGTATTCTGCATGTGCAAAATTGTCTTGCACCCGTTGTATGTGAACGTAGAGCTTATCACACCTGATCATCACGTGGTGTCTCAGCACGAAGAACTATCGCAACAGTGCATACTCAGGGAGAACACTTATACCTTGAAATTTTAGTAAGGGATCATCTCATAATGCTACCGCCGTACTAAGCAAAATAAGATGCATAAATGATAAACATCACATGCAATCAAAATATGTGACATGATATGGCCATCATCGTCTTGTGCCTTTGATCTCCATCTCCAAAGTACCGTCATGATATCCATCGTCACCGGCATGACACCATGATCTCCATCATATTGATCTCTATCAACGTGTCGTCACATGGTCATCTAGCCAACTATTGCTTTTGCAACTATTGCTATCACATAGCGATAATGTAACGCAATTATATGGCGCTTGCATATTATGCAATAAAGAGACAACCATAAGGCTTCTGCCAGTCACCGATAACTTTAACAAAACATGATCATCTCATACAAAAATTTATATCTCATCACGTTTTGACCACATCACATCACAACATGCCCTGCAAAAACAAGTTAGACGTCCTCTACTTTGTTGTTGCAAGTTTTACGTGGCTGCTATGGGCTTCTAGCAAGAATCGTTCTTACATACGCACCAAAACCACAACGATTTTTCGTCAAGTGTGATGTTTTAACATTCAACAAGGACCGGCTGTAGTGAAACTCGATTCAACTAAAGTTGGAGAAACAGACACCCGTCAGCCACCTGTGTGCGAAGCACGTCGGTAGAACCAATCTCATGAACGCGTTCATGTAATGTCGGTCCGGGCCGCTTCATCCAACAATACCGCCGAATCAAAGTAAGACGTTGGTGGTAAGCAGTATGACTATTATCGCCCACAACTCTTTGTGTTCTACTCATGCATATAACATCTATGCATAGACCTGGCTCGGATGCCACTGTTGGGGAACACAGTATTTCAAAAAAAATCGTACAATCACGCAAGATCTATCTAGGATATGCATATCAATGAGAGGGGAGAGTGTGTCTATGTACCCTCGTAGACCGAAAGTGGAAGTGTTTAGTAACACGGTTGATGTAGTCGAACGTCTTCGCGATCCAACCGATCCTAGCACCGAACATACGACACCTCCGCGTTCAGCACACGTTCAGCACGATGACGTCCCTCAAGCTCTTAATCCAGTTGAGGACGAGGGAGAGTTTCGTCAGCACGACGGCATGTTGACAGTGATGATGAAGTTACTGGTGCAGGGCTTCGCCTAAGCACTAAACGATATGACCGAGGTGTGTAACTGTGGAGCGGGCACCGCACACGACTAAGAGAAGACTTGGTGTGCCTTTGGGGTGCCCCCTCCCACGTATATAAAGGAGGGGGAAGAGGAGGCTGGCCCAAGGGGGAGCGCCATAGGGGGAGTCCTACTTGGACTCCCGGTCCAAGTAGGATTCGCCCCCCTTCCTATTCCAACTAGTAGAAGGAGGGAAGGAGGAAGAGGGGAGAAGGAAAGAGGGGCCGCTGCCCCCTCCTAGTCCAGTACGGACCAGCCATGGGGGGGCACCCCTTGAGGCCCTTCTCTCCTTTCCCCTAAAGCCCATTAAGGCCCATTACTTCCCCGGGGGGTTCCGGTAACCTCCCGGTACTCCGTAAAATACCTGAAACACTTCGGAACCATTCCGGTGTCCGAATATAACCTTCAAATATATTGATATTTACCTTTCGGACTTTTTGAGACTCCTCGTCATGTCTGTGATCTCATCCGGGACTCCGAACAAACTTCGGTCATCAAATCACATAACTCATAATACAAATCGTCATCGAACGTTAAGCGTACGGACCCTATGGGTTCGAGAATTATGTAGACATGACCGAGTGAAAGTGCGTTATATCGACTAGAGGGGGGTGAATAGGCGATTTTTATGAAAGTCTTCAAAACGTGGGAGTTATGAAGACAAACAGCAAAGATTATGCCTATTACTATACAGTGGAAGTTAGATTACACTAGGCCAGCCATGGTCAAGTATTCAATAGAGTGAAAGCACAGTGATAAACAGCTGCAGTGTAATAAGGATCAGGTAGGAAGAAGTTATGAAGCCAAACAGATCATACATTCACGTTGTGAAGACAAAAGATAGAGCAAGCATGCAATGGCTTCACAATGAGTAACAGTAAGAAAAAGAAAGTGAAGATGAAACCAGTGACTCGTTGAAGACAATGATGTGTTGGACCAGTTCCAGTTGCTGTGACAAATGTACGTCTGGTTGGAGCGGCTAGGTATTTAAACCTTAGGACACACAGTCCCGGACACCCAGTCCTGAACACGCAGCTCAGGACACCAAGTCCTCACCATATTCTCCTTGAGCTAAGGTCACATAGTCCTCGCCCAATCACTCTGGTAAGTCTTCAAGGTAGACTTCCAAACCTTCACAGACTTCGTTCACTGGCAATCCACAATGTCTCTTGGATGCTCTGAACGCGACGCCTAACCGTCTGGAGGATTCACAGTCCTCAAGTGTAATAAGTCTTCAGATCACACAGACAAGAAGACTTAAGTGATGCCCAATTTACTCTGGCTCTGGGTGGTTAGGGCTTTTCTCCTCGCTAGGAATTTTCTCTCAAAGGCTTCAAGGTGGGTTGCTCTCAAACGACAAAAGCCGTGCACTGAAATCTGAGCAGCCAACCGTTTCTTGTTGTAGGGGGTGGGCTATTTATAGCCACTTGGCAACCCGACCTGATTTGTCCGAAATGACCCTGGGTCACTAAGGAACTGACACGTGTCTCAACGGTCAGATTTCAAACTCTCATGGCAACTTTACTTGGGCTACAAGCAAAGCTGACTTGTCCGGCTCTGGACAAGATTCGCTCTCATTGTCTTCACTCGAAGACATAGGTTTTTGGTTTAGGCATCACTTCAGTCATTCTGACTGGTTCTCCTGGACCCCACTTAACAGTACGGTGGTTCCTATGACTCAACACAAAAGAAAAAGAACTACGAAAGATCTAAGTCTTCGAGCTCCATAGGCTTCATAACGTGTCTTCTTTTGTCATAGTCTTCAATGTGAATATCTTCATAGACCACCTTTGGCTTCAATGTCTTCATACATTTTTAGGGGTCATCTCTGGTAGTAAAACCGAATCAATGAGGGACTTCTACCTATGTTATCCTGCAATTCTCACAAACACATTAGTCCCTCAACTAGGTTTGTCGTCAATACTCCAAAACCAACTAGGGGTGGCACTAGATGCACTTACAATCTCCCCCTTTTTGGTGATTGATGACAAACTAGTTGAAGTTTTCAATGGGGAATATAGTCTGTGAAATTGTAAAGGATGAGGAATTGTCTTCATAAGTTGCAAGGGCTCCCCCTGAAGATGTGCATATAAGTTAATTTGCTTTTGGAATGCAAATGCACATGGCAGGTTGTACTTGTGGAGATCCACTTCAGCTTATGATGACAATCCACTATGCATGTGAAAGTATATGAAGATAATGACATGCATAATGGAAAATGGACGTCTGCAGAATGAGATAAGTGCGGAATTTATCGTCGCACATGCGGAATTTATCTTCGCATACAGGGTGGCAAACGAGTAGCAGACGACCATCGAGTTTTAGTGTTACAACTCAAAGAACCAAATGAAGCAAAAACGAGAGTTGTAAACACGAAGCAAAATATAGAAAAACATAAAGCACCCGCCCATATGGACCCGCTTGAAGACTATCAACCCATATGCTTCTCCCCCTTTTGTCAGCAAGGAGCAAAAAGGTTTGAAGACATAGAGTGTCTACTCGTTTACAGGAGCAGCAGGGTCGTTGGAGTTGTTTGGCGGTGCAGAAGAGCTTGGAGGTGCTGAAGCAGGTGGCGGCGATGTAGCATCGTCTTCGTCATCAATTATTCTGGCAGTGACTGTGGCAGCAGATGAAGAAAACTCAGAGTCTTCAAGTGATGGTGTGTTTCGCATCACAGCCCTTCTAGGAGGTGTGGTGTCAAACTTGAAGCGCTCAGTGAAGCCATCCTCTTCAAGTTCAGCTTCAGTACACATCATTGAGAGCCCTTTCCATGTACGACGACAGGTTTCATGAGTGACGAAAGCATTCTTGGTGGCAAGATTTCGAAGACGATTAACATCCACCAAGAGGCTTTTCATCTGACGCTTTAGCCAGTCGTGATGCCTATCTTGCTTTTGGTGAAGGGCCACAAGAAGCTCTCGGTCATTGAGGGCACGAGCGCGCTTCTTGGGTCTTTGAGCATTTGTGCTGTCTGTGGCTTCAGTAGATGCTGGGCGTGGTGCACGTGTAGTGCCAGCCAATGGATACACCCTGGATATGGCTTCAACACCTTCAACGTTCTGCGTGAAGCTCTGGTGTTCTGCATTCTGAAGACTTAAAGGTTGCTTGGCAGGCTCAGGATATATAGCTTCAGCAGAGGTATCCACATCTGGCAAGAAGATTCGATGATTTCGGGCTGAGGGCTGATACGAGATCGCAGAGTGCAGTTTGATCAGCCTCATCACCCAAGGAGCATAGAACTTCAAACCAAATAAATCTGAGCCTGACGCTGCAAGTTGGCGTATGAAGAAATCATGTGCGTTGAAGCATTTGCCATGAAGGATATAGAATATGAGAGTCTTCATTGCACCCTCAATCTTGGCATGTGGAGAGTGTCCCTTAATGGGCCAGAGAGTCCGCCGGATGATGTGATATATGGTCCTGGGCAGGTACTCAAGGTCTGCAACGAAGAACTCAGTTGGATAGGGTGCATCATGGGGCAATGGCTTCATCATTGAGAGCATCTGACTCATATTTGGTTCAGGCCTCTGGAATATGCTCTCAATAGCTTCAGCATGTAGTTGACAGCCTTCCTCGAAGAATTCGCCAGGAGTGGGCAGGCCGGTGAGCTCAATGATATCAAATGCATTGGCTTCATGATGGACATTGCCGGTCATCCACTCCAGGACTCAAGTCTCCGGATCTCTGTTGTATCCTTTAATATGGAGGGTGGCATAGAACTGAAGCAGAAGCTCTTCATTCCAGTGCTCTTCATCAGTGACAAACTGCAGCAGACCCACTTTCTTAAAGCAATCCAAAGCTTCCTCTAGACAGGGCAGACCAGCAATGGCTTCAACATCAAGGCGCTTGTGCGGGAAGATGCGACCTTGGTTGTATAGGATGCATGAATAGTAGCTGCGCTGAGGATAGCTCCAGAACCTATCTGATGAAATCCTTTCCCTTGAATAGGGGTTCTTGGAGCTGTTGAAGAACGTATTGTCTGCCTTGAAGCAATTGATGTCAAAGGAGCCAGGTGCTGATGCAGGACCTGGGAACCTTGGCAGCCTTGGGACTGGCTTCTGAACATGAGGCCTGTGCTCAACATGGTAATCAAATTGAGGACCTGCAGCAGACTCAGGAACAGAAGTGTCTGGATCAGTAGCTTCGTTGTCTGCTGAAGCTTTTGGTGGGGAGGGCTCCACATTGGCTTCAGTGTGTGTTGTGGCAGCCTCAACATTTTCAGCCTCCGCTTGACTAGCTGGAGGGTCAGTCACAAGCACGTTCTCCTGGAGAACTGCTTCTTGGTGTAGCGGGGGAGTGGGATCTTGTGGTACTTCTTCATTTTCTTTGGCTGATGCAGCCGGAATGTCTTCAGCATAGACTTGAGGCCTTGGACCTTTGCGAAGCCTGCGGAACGCAGATGACGCTTGTGGGGTTGGAGTGGGCTGGGCCTCAAAGTCTTCTTCCTCTTGAGGACGTTCCACCCATGACGCATCTTGTGCAATTGGCGTCAGAGGACGACCAATGCTGATGAGCTCGCTTTGTTCATACTGAGGAAGGGCTGCATCATCTTGTACATTGTCCTGATGACCAATGTCTTCAGCAGCAATGGGGTCGGCTGCTGGTATGTCTTCAGCTTCAGGAGCCTCTATGTAAGCAGGCTCATGAACTGTCAGTTGTCGTTCTGTGTTGGGTCGAACCATAGAGATAGGTTCAACAATTAAGGGCTCTGTGGGAGCAGCCCGAGATTTCTTGATCTTTCTCTTCTTCTTGCTGGGGGCAGTAGGAGAGGCTTCAGAGCTTTTCCTTTTCCTGGATTCAGCCTCAGCAGTTCTTGTCTTCTTGAGCTCAGAAGCTGTTGACCGGCTCTTTGGCTTCGAGCCAGTCGTTGCAGCTGGGAAGACAATTGAAACTGCTTCTTGCCTTGATGCCTTTGGTTCAGCCATAGCAGGCTTCTTCTTCTTCTTCGCGGCCATCTTGGGGTCGATGCCAGGACGCCCAAGTGCCTTGCGCTTCTCAGCCTCATTGTAGGCTTGTACACATCTTTCAGCCAGAGACTTCATCCGCTCACGTGAGCCCTGAGCTTCTGCACACTTTTTCAGAAAATTTTCCTTGAGCTCATGCAACATGGTCTTGAAGCTCTTCACTTCTTGCACGCTGAGCCTGGCCATATGCTTCTTGAACTGAGCCTTTTCATGATCAATTTTCTGCTTCAGTTCAACTATGCTCTGGGCAATAGCAAGCTCTGAAGCAATAGCGCCTTGGAATGCGACGCTGAGGCCAACGGGCAGCTGCAGATCTTCGAAGCTGATGTCTGGTGAGGCAAACCATTCGTTGATGAAATTGTGAATGATGGCGACATCAAAGAGAGGCAAATTGTTGAAGATTTCAGCTTCTTCTTTGCTCCTGATGAGCTGCTCTAGAGCGTCATCTCCAAGATCTTCATCACTTGACAGATCTATGGCTTCGCTGCGCAGGATGGCATCAGCTGTGAGCTCTTTGCCGGTGTGTGGCTGAGGCACTTTGGCCTTCTGGGGCTTGGAGACGTGGGATACGTCTTCAGGCTGCACACTGTCTTCAGGAGGTGCAGTTGCCAATGGCTTCGCCCTTGAGATTTTTGAGGAAGGGGCCGGCTTTGAAGCTTTCGGCTTCTTTGATTGCTTTGGCTTTGGTACAGCAGGAGCTTCATCAGACTCAGAGTCAGCTGGAGGGTCATTCACGGCAGTCCCTTGGACTAAGATGTGGGTGATGAGGCCTTCAAGGTTGGCAAATGGACCGATGATATTGGGTTCTGCGTCGCGTGTGCCATCTGCCCTTGGTGCGGAGGGACCAGGGTTGAAGTCTAACCCAAATTTCTTCTTGTTCTGCTTCGCTGATTGTTGGGCAAACTAGAAGTTGCGCTTGAACAGATTGTCGTCACGACACTAGAGTAGTGACGACGGATGTGCATCATCAGGCTGTGGTCCTCAGACCATGCATGGGTAGAAGCCTTGAGCGATGGCTTCATCTCTGGTTCTAGGTACGAGATTCTTGTAAAGGACGTCCCCCCATGGTCTCTTGATGGCACTTTTCTCAGCATACTCCTGGGTGACGAAGCGGTATTTGAACCATTGTTCTGCCCAATAGCGTCGAATCCATTGGATTCGGGTCTTGCGCTGCCCATAACTCTCTTCTGGATCTGTTTTATACATTTCTGCCAGGTCTTCAGGCAGATCTTTGGAAGTTCCTTCGCGTCGCTGTCTGCCCCCTTTCCTTGCTACTGCTTCTGAAGCCATAAACTTTAACTTGAAAGGCTTCAAAACTTTCAAAGGCTTTCTTTTGCTGGACCAATAGGAACTGGCTTCAGGAGAGTTTATGTGTTGCTGTAGGAATTCTGCAAATGAATGCAGACTATGAGAACCGAAGGATTCTCCCACGGACATGTACCTGTGACAGCATTAAGGTGCGAGGGAAGGGGAAGAGGTCATATGCATTCTCAGAAGGTTTTGAAGATTAATCAGTTTAGAAGACATTGACCTCATCGTGCGAAGACATTCACTCATAGATAAGAAGTTGGTTCCAGATTTGTACGAACCCACAGATCAGTACAAGTGAGGAATCTAACTACTTCATGAAGCACAAGTGAATATACTAGGCATGTTATGAGATGCAGATTGAAGGATCTAACTCGTGTGAAGATAAACTTCTTATGGTAGAAAGTGACAGAACCATGAGATCAAGGGGGCTGTAAAAAGAAGTTTTATTTACCACACTTGGAACTGCTAGACGGAAGTGAGAGATGATGCCGAGCAGTTCAGTCCTCCGTGCCCTAACTTGGCGACGGAAGACACCTATGGCGACGGCGGAGAGAACGATGTCCGCGGTCGGCGTGAGGACGGCGTCGGAGAGGTTGCGGCAGCGAAGCGCTTCGTCGCCGGCGTCGTCGAGTGCTAGCGGTGGCGCTAGGGTTCTTGCGAGGGTGGAAGAAGGAGATAATGACCGTGGTAAGTGTGAATTTATAGGCTCAGGGGCGGCACTGTGCTATTACACAGGTGCCCCTGGCGATTCGCATATGAGGAACGCGTGGCCAGTTTGCGGAAGTTTTGGGTCTGTTCCACGTCCCACGCACGCCTGGATTGTCGGGCGGTCGTTCCTGCTTCTCCGGATTTTATGTGGAGGAATGGGCATTTAAAGCGGACTTTATGGTTGTCTCTATATCTTCAGCTGACAAGGACGCAGTGAAGACATTCGACAGTTTCAATAGAATGCATATGACTTGGAGAGATAGAGTTTGAGATAGAAAGCATAGAGAGATTAGGGTCCGATCACATTCACTTAGTTCAAAAGATTCAACCAAGAAGACATAGCTATAAGTGAATGTTGTAGAGGACAGAACACTAGCATATATATATATATATCTGTAGTCAACATAGTGAAGATAATCATGAAAATATGTTGAGTTCGAAGCCAAATCAAATGTGAAGACATTGCAAGGTAACGCCATGAGTGAAACACTTCAAAACAGAACATTTGGTGGTGGCGTTACCCACCGTATAGGAAGCATTAGACCCAGACACGGCGCACAATTATCGTGGCGCTCTGAAGTCAAATTCCACATTAATGTATTCACACTTAGAATGTATGTCTTCATTGATTTGAAGATATACTTCACTTCATTTGTTGCACATCTAAGTCATCAATATGCATAAGTGTTAGGATGTGTGCCTGATCACAGGACATTTGAGGATTCCAGGATATTTAGCTCACACCGTAACTTGCAAAACCTCTTCTCATCCAAGGGCTTGGTGAAGATATCTGCCAATTGCTCTTCAGTGTTGACGTGTATGATATCAATGTCTTCCTTCACAACATGATCTCTGAGAAAGTGATGACGAATTTCAATGTGCTTTGTCTTCGAGTGCTGAACTGGGTTGTTGGCAATCTTGATGGCGCTTTCGTTGTCGCAGTAAAGTGGGACTTGCTTCAGATGAATACCATAGTCCTTGAGTGTTTGCTTCATCCACAGAAGCTGAGCGCAGCAAGATCCAGCAGCAATGTATTCAAATTCAGCAGTGGAGAGAGATACACAGTTCTGCTTCTTTAAAGACCAACATACAAGTGATCGTCCCAGAAAGTGACATGTGCCTGATGTAGACTTGCGATCAACTTTGTCACCAGCATAATCAGCATCCGAAAATCCAACCAAGTCAAACTCTGAGCCCTTTGGATACCATAATCCTAGAGTTGGGGTGTGAGCCAAATATCGAAGAATTCGCTTCACAGCTAAGTGATGCGACTCCTTTGGTGCCGCTTGAAATCGAGCACACATGCAAACACTAAGCATAATATCTGGCCTAGATGCACATAAATAAAGCAAAGAACCAATCATGGAGCGGTATACCTTTTGATCGAACTCTTTACCATTGTCGTTAGGACCTAGATGATGTTTGGCTGGCATTGGTGTTGTGAAGCCTTTGCAGTCTTGCATACCGAACTTCTTCAGGCAATCTTTGAGATACTTCTCTTGAGATATGAAGATGCCATTGCGTTGTTGTCGTATTTGAAGACCAAGGAAGAACTTCAGCTCCCCCATCATGGACATCTGATATTGCTCTTGCATCATATATCCAAATTCTTCACTGTACTTCTGATTGGTGCAGCCGAAGATAATGTCATCCACATATATTTGGCACACAAACAGTTCACCATCATATGTCTTCGTGAAAAGAGTGGGATCCAAGGAACCAGGTATGAATCCTTTGCTCTTCAGGAAGTATTTGAGTGTGTCATACCAGGCCCTAGGGGCTTGTTTGAGGCCATACAGTGCCTTGTTGAGCTTGTATACCATGTCAGGATTTTTTGGATTTTCAAAGCCAGGAGGTTGTGCAACATACACTTCTTCTTCAATCTTGCCATTGAGAAAGGCACTTTTCACATCCATTTGATATAGAAGTATGTTATGATGATTTGCATAGGCCAGCAGAATGCGTATGGCTTCAAGCCTAGCCACGGGAGCAAATGTTTCATCGAAGTCAATGCCCTCCACTTGAGTATATCCTTGAGCAACGAGACGAGCTTTGTTTCTGACAACTTGACCATGCTCATCTTGCTTGTTGCGGTATATCCATTTGGTGCCTATTATGTTGTGCTTCCGTGGATCAGGACGCTTGACCAGTTCCCATACATTATTCAGTTCAAACTGTTGAAGCTCTTCTTGCACAGCTTGAATCCATTCAGGTTTCATGAAGGCTTCTTCAACTTTCTTGGGTTCTGATATTGATACGAATGCAAAGTGCCCACAGAAATTTGTTAGCTGAGTTGCCCTTGAACGAGTGAGTGGACCAGGTGCATTGATGCTGTCAATTATTCTGTCAATTTGCACTTCATTGGCAACACGAGGATGTACAGGGCGAAGACTTTGCTCTTGCTGATCTGTGTTGTTGTTGGGAGGAACGTCTTCAGGCTGAGCATTGTCTTCATGTTGATCAGGTGCTGAGATGATAAGTTCTTCTTCAGGATGAGCTTCAGAAGGTATAATCTCTCCAGTTCCCATAAGCTTGATTGATTCACTAGCTGGAACTTCATCTAGCATATTTGGCAGTTGCTCTCTTTGTGAACCATTTGTCTCATCGAACCGCACATCCACTGTTTCAACCACTTTGTAATGAAAGAGATTGAAGACTCTGTAGGAGTGCGAATCCTTTCCATATCCAAGCATAAAGCCCTCATGTGCTTTTGGTGCAAACTTTGAGGTGTGGTGTGGGTCCTTGATCCAGCACCTTGCGCCAAATACTCTGAAGTAACTGACATTTGGCTTTTTGCCAGTTAGGAGTTCATAAGATGTCTTGTTCAGAAGCTTGTGAAGATAAACACGATTGATTGTATGGCATGCAGTGTCAATGGCTTCAGTCCAGAATTTTCTTGGAGTCTTGTATTCATCTAGCATTGTTCTGGCCATCTCAATGAGTGTTCTGTTCTTGCGTTCGACGACGCCATTCTGCTGTGGCGTGTACGGAGCTGAGAATTCATGTGTGATGCCCAAGGTATTAAGATATGTATCAAGGCCGGTGTTCTTGAATTCAGTGCCATTGTCACTTCTGATGTGCTTTATCTTGGCGCCAAAGTTGTTCATAGCTCGATTGGCGAAGCGTCTGAAGACATCCTGCACTTCAGTCTTGTAAAGGATTATGTGCACCCAAGTATATCTAGAGTAATCATCAACAATGACAAAGCCATAGAGGCAAGCAGTAGTAGTAAAAGTTGAGTAGTGAGTGGGACCGAAAAGATCCATGTGGAGCAGTTCGAAGGGTTGTGTGGTAGTCATGATTGTCTTCGAAGAATGTTTTGCCCTCGTCATCTTCCCTGCTTCACAGGCACCGCATAAGTGATCTTTCTTGAACTTGACGCCCTCGATGCCTATGACATGCTTCTTCTTCACAAGGGTGTGGAGGTTCCTCATGCCAGCATGCCCAAGCCTCCGATGCCAAAGCCAGCATTCTAAAGCTTTTGCAAGAAGACATACTGCAAGTTGTGGCCCTGCTGAGAAATCTACCACATACAAATCATCTTTCCGATACCCTTCAAACACTAGAGACTTGTCAGATTCCATTAGTACAAGGCAACGATTTTTTCCAAATATTACGATCATGTTCAAATCGCAAAGCATTGAGACAGACATTAAGTTGAAGCCAAGGGATTCAACAAGCATGACTTTATCCATGTGTTGATCCTTTGAGATTGCAACTCTACCTAGACCCAATACCATACTTTTACTAGTGTCAGCAAATGTGATGTGGCTCTTGTCGGATGGACGTAAGGTTGAGTCCATAAGAAGGCTTCTTTTGCCAGTCATGTGATTTGTACACCCACTGTCAATAATCCATTCTGAAGACTTTGAAGTCGCTGGTGTCGTACCCTTGGCACCGCGTGCCATGAAGCAGTAGGTAGGAGTGGAGTCGTTCTTATCATTTCCATCGGTGTCGGTGATGCAGTCATTGTCTTCAGTGTTGAAGATGGACTTGGCGACGTATGCTGTAGCCAGACTCGCAATGCCAGAATCAGACTCCTCCTCAGACTCCACCTCTGCCTCCTCAGAAGCAGACTCCTCCTCTGAATCCATTTCCTTGCCAACAAACGCACGTGCCTTGCCAGATAAGCTCTTCTTGTGTGATGAAGACTTTGAGGAAGACTTGGAAGAAGACTTTGAGTATTTCTTCTTCTTCTTGTCGTCAGAATCATATTCCTTGCTCTTCTTCTTCCTTCTGTTCTCATTGTCCTACTGTGGACACTCAGAGATGAAGTGTCTAGTTTTCTTGCACTTGTGACATGTTTTCTTCTTGTAGTCATGAGCAGAAGCTTCATCATTCCTTGAGCTTGATCGTGAAGATTTTCTGAAGCCTTTCTTCTTAGTGAATTTTTGGAACTTCTTCACTAGCATTGCAAGTTCTCTTCCAATGTCTTCAGGATCATCAGAACTGCTGTCAGATTCTTCTTCAGATGAGGAAACAACTTTTGCCTTCAAGGCACGAGTTCGCCCATAGTTTGGACCATAGATATCTCTTTTCTCAGAAAGCTGAAACTCATGTGTGTTGAGCCTCTCAAGTATGTCAGATGGATCGAGTGTCTTGAAATCAGGACGTTCTTGAATCATCAGGGCTAGGATGTCAAACAAACTATCAAGTGATCTCAGCAGCGTCTTGACGATTTCATGTTTGGTGATCTCAGTGGCGCCGAGGGCTTGAAGCTCATTTGTGATGTCAGTGAGTCGGTCAAATGTGTGCTGGACATTCTCATTGTCATTTCGCTTGAAGCAGTTGAAGAGGTTGCGAAGAACACTGATTCTTTGATCTCTCTGGGTTGAGACGCCTTCATTGACCTTGGAGAGCCAGTCCCAGACCAGCTTGGATGTCTTCAAGGCACTCACACGGCCATACTGTCCTTTTGTCAGATGACCACAGATGATATTTTTGGCAGTAGAGTCCAGTTGAGTGAACTTCTTGACATCAGCAGCAGTGACACCTTCTCCAGCCTTGGGAACGCCGTTCTCGACGACATACCATAGGTCGACGTCAATGGCTTCAAGATGCATGCGCATCTTATTCTTCCAATAGGGATATTCAGTTCCATCGAAGACGGGGCACGCAGCGGAGACTTTGATTATCCCTGCAGTCGACATAGCTAAAACTCCAGGTGGTTAAACCGAATCACACAGAACAAGGGAGCACCTTACTCTGATACCAATTGAAAGTGGGTTATATCGACTAGAGGGGGGGTGAATAGGCGATTTTTATGAAAGTCTTCAAAACATGGGAGTTATGAAGACAAACAGCAAAGATTATGCCTATTACTATGCAGCGGAAGTTAGATTACACTAGGCCCGCCATGGTCAAGTATTCAATAGAGTGAAAGCACAATGACAAACAGCTGTAGTGTAATAAGGATCAGGTAGGAAGAAGTTATGAAGCCAAACAGATCATACATTCACGTTGTGAAGACAAAAGATAGAGCAAGCATGCAATGGCTTCACAATGAGTAACAGTAAGAAAAAGGAAGTGAAGATGAAACCAGTGACTCGTTGAAGACAATGATGTGTTGGACCAGTTCCAGTTGCTGTGACAACTGTACGTCTGGTTGGAGCGGCTAGGTATTTAAACCTTAGGGCACACAGTCCCGGACACCCAGTCCTGAACACGCAGCTTAGGACACCAAGTCCTCACCGTATTCTCCTTGAGCTAAGGTCACATAGTCCTCGCCCAATCACTCTGGTAAGTCTTCAAGGTAGACTTCCAAACCTTCACAGACTTCGTTCACTGGCAATACACAATGTCTCTTGGATGCTCTGAACGCGACGCCTAACCATCTAGAGGATTCACAGTCCTCAAGTGTAATAAGTCTTCAGATCACACAGACAAGAAGACTTAAGTGATGCCCAATTTACTCCTCGCTAGGAATTTTCTCTCAAAGGCTTCGAGGTGGGTTGGTCTCAAACGACAAAAGTCGTGCACTGAAATCTGAGCAGCCAACCGTTTATGGTTGTAGGGGGTGGGCTATTTATAGCCACTTGGCAACCCGACCTGATTTGTCCGAAATGACCCTGGGTCACTAAGGAACTGACACGTGTCTCAACGGTCAGATTTCAAACTCTCATGGCAACTTTACTTGGGCTACAAGCAAAGCTGACTTGTCCGGCTCTGGACAAGATTCGCTCTCATTGTCTTCACTCGAAGACATAGGTTTTTGGTTTAGGCATCACTTCAGTCATTCTGACTGGTTCTCCTGGACCCCACTTAACAGTACGGTGGTTCCTATGACTCAACACAAAAGAAAAAGAACTACGAAAGATCTAAGTCTTCGAGCTCCATAGGCTTCATAACGTGTCTTATTTTGTCATAGTCTTCAATGTGAATATCTTCATAGACCACCTTTGGCTTCAATGTCTTCATACATTTTTAGGGGTCATCTCTGGTAGTAAAACCGAATCAATGAGGGACTTCTACCTGTGTTATCCTGCAATTCTCACAAACACATTAGTCCCTCAACTAGGTTTGTCGTCAATACTCCAAAACCAACTAGGGGTGGCACTAGATGCACTTACACCGAGACACATCTCCGGTCAATAACCAATAGCAGAACCTGGATGCTCATATTGCCTCCTACATATTCTACGAAGATCTTTATCGGTCAAATCACATAACAACATACATCATTCCCTTTATCATCGGTATGTTACTTTCCCAAGATTCAATCGTCGGTATCATCATACCTAGTTCAATGCCATTACCCGGCAAGTCTCTTTACTTGTTCTGTAATGCATCATTAGGTAACTAACTCATTAGTCACATTGCTTGCAAGGCTTATAGTGATGTGCATTACCGAGAGGGCCCAGAGATACCTCTCGATACACGGAGTGACAAATCCTAATCTCGATCTATGCCAACTCAACAAACACCATCAGAGACACCTGTAGAGCATCTTTATAATCACCCAATTACGTTGTGATGTTTGATAGCACACAAAGTGTTCCTACGGTATTCGGGAGTTGCATAATATCATAGTCAGAGGAACATGTATAAGTCATGAAGAAAGCAATAGCAATAAAACTAAATGATCATTATGTAAGCTAACGGATGGGTCTTGTCCATCACATCATTCTATTATGATGTGATCCCGTTCATCAAATGACAACACATGTCTATGGTCAGGAAACTTAACCATCTTTGATTAACGAGCTAGTCAAGTAGAGGCATACTAGGGACACTTTGTTTTGTCTATGTATTCACACATGTATCAAGTTTCCGGTTAATACAATTCTAGCATGAATAATAGGCATTTATCATGATATAAGGAAATATAAATAATCACTTTATTATTGCCTCTATGGCATATTTCCTTTAGCGAGTAGCTTATTATCCGCTGCCTCATCATCGAAGTCGGGCAGCAGCCGCCTTTCGGGAACGATTTGGCGGCCGCACCTCGGGCCTTGAGGTCTGCTTGGGCCGCACGGATTTTTCTCCATTTGTCGTTTAGCGCGTTTTCGTGGGTGTACAACTCTTGCTACTTCTTCTTCATGCTTCGCACCGTTGCGATTAGCTTTCGTTGGAACCGTGCCTGTTCGGATGGGCTTATGGGTAACACAAAGTCTTCGGGTCCGAGGCCAAATTCACCCTCGGATTCGGGGAGGTAGTCCCTATCCGACCCGTCTTTGTAGGTACCTTTGTCTTCGGGATCATCCTCCATCGGCGTCCCTACGGACCCGTCCTGTTGGGCGGGTGAGGCTTGATCTTCCTCGCCTGGGTTCTTGGCAGCATCGGGGGCCTCACCGTTATCGGCGGTGCTCGTGGGGTTGGTCGCACTTCTGCTTTTGTTACTGCCCTTCATCCACCTTTTGGGGCGACAACGCTTAGGGTTCTCCTTAGGTTTCTCCTGAGATTTATCTTTCTGAGTGTCGACCACGTAGACGTCTTAGGTAGACGTTACTCCCAATTCCCTGTACGGGCTACGACCGCGGATGGATTTTTTCCGGAGTCATCGCGGACATCTTCGTCCATGTCAGTGGCTTCGTCGGAGCCGTAGTAGAGTGCATCGGTCATATCTTCGACCGTGGCGACTAAGTGGGCAGTGGGCGGGATGAAAATTTCCCGATCGTCGGCTTTACATCCGATCTAATCATAAACAGCGGACGAGATCGCCAAGTTTTGGATTGGATCCAACACCTCATTTATTTGCGAGAGCTTCTTGGTGTCGAGGACCTGACTATAAGTCGGGCTGATCTGAAATGGTTTGTTTTGGCTGCTTGACGTGGGCCGGTCATCTCGATCGCTCCGGGCCGACCCTAGGTCAGCGGGCGGAGAAGCTGCCTCAGAGACCGTTGCCGGGTTCGAAGACGAGTTCGGTTCTGGGCCTTCATCCGAGGAGGCAAGGCTTAGATCGGGCGTGGTGGCCACCGGATTTATCTTCGGGGTTGGCTCTATTGGGAGGTCGGATTCGAAGATCAAATCAGAAACCTGTTCTGGAGTTCCTGCGCCGGAGGGATCTTTAAGCCGATCTGAGATCTGTCCCGACAGGACTAGATCACCTTGGCTTCCGTGGTGTACTCCAGCCTTCCAAACATAACGACCTTGTTTGGGGAGAAGTTCTCGACGTGGCGCAAGCGGCCGGTCGGATCAGCTTGCAAGACTATGCTGCCAAAGGTGAAGAGCTGGCAGGGGACGAAGATGTCGCCACAACCAATGCTTTCATTAGTCTGCAAGCGAGCCATCGATCTTTGGTGATCCAACAACGAGCTCTCAATGAAAGCACCAATGTCAGTGTCAAAACCAGCAGACCTCAGGTAGGGGGGCCCGAGCTGTGAGATCGGATCGATTGGTAACAAGAGACAAGGGACACGATGCTTTTACCCAGATTCGGGCCCTCTCAAAGGAGGTAAAATCCTACGTCCTACTCTTGCTTATATTATGGGTATATCAAAGTGCAGAGTTGATCTACCTCGAGATCGTAAGTTGTGGATTAAACCCTAGGGGTGATGGTGATGAATGAATGAATGAACGCCCCCCCTCTACAGACTAAACCCTCTGGCTTATATAGGCACCAGGATTTCATGGGTTACACATGGTCGGTTGTCATCTAGGGGTTACATTCCGAATCTAATAGACGTACTTGGAGTACATGTCAAATCCTCGGTCATGTACGATATGCTCACGCCACATATTGGAGGGCTCCGGAGTCCTTATTAACGGGTCGTTAGTCTGACCCATGGACTAGGCCGGCTAGGCCGGGACCCCTAGTCCAGGACACGTCAAACGACACATGACCCTTTTGTCTCTCCGAACCAGAGGACTGCAAGCATTTGTTTGTGCATTGCCACTTCACTTTGCAGGTTTGGATGCGTTTTAAGTCATGGACATGGGTTGATTTCCAGGTGTCAGATGATTGCTTCAGCACTACGGAGGATTGATGGCTGCAGGCTTGGGTGTGATCCCAAAACTGATAAGGCGGAACTTTGACACGATTGTATTGCACTGGAGAGACTGGAAGGAGAGAAACGCGATGATATTTGACAATGTGGGCAGCTCTGCCGACAGGGTGTTAACCTGATCAAAGAAGACATCGACATGTGGAGGGCTGTATTTGCGAGCTGCCTGTTCAGGACTACTTTCTGCCTTGGGGTTTCAGTTCTAGTTCACCCAGACTATTTCCATGGTGTACTCTTTCTCCCAATCAAATAAGGTTCGGCCAACGGCCCTTCGAGTATAGTTTGGATGTCGCCGATAAACCTGGAGGGAGGTAAACATGAGACTGTGGCTTTGTTTCACCAGTTTTCAGAAATAAAAACGAGACCAATGCTCCTTCAGTAAAAAAAAAACATTAGCAATTCAAGAGGCAAGCAAAATGTTGTTGGCTTGTTGCCGCTCTCCCGCTAGAATCGCCTGAGGTGACAGAGAGTTTCAGTTCGAATCAAATTACATAAGTTCAATATTTTTAACCATCATACACATTATGTATTTTCTGGCATACTTTGGGCCTTGGGTTAGGCCCAGGCTAGACTTTGCGATGACCAATATGAAAAATGCCATGCCCGGACCCAAACCCGAGGCCCGGAAAACATTCCATGCGTTCATGTCTGTAACAAAACTTGTCTAAAAAACAAAAGTTTGTCTAAAAAAAATGTCTGGAACTAATCTGGATCCAAGCTCCCAGTGATTGCATGCCTAGTTCGTTCAAGTCTGAGAGCACGCTTGTAATTTCTTCGTTGCGTGGGGTCAATCATTTTTCTGAGGTGGGTTTAGCTCTCAGAAGACAATCAATCAAGAAAAGAAACGACGAGCCAGCGAGCAATGGGCAAAAATCCCGGACGCTGTCTGTCACGCGAGCTTTTTACCCCTCCCGTAAAAGTAAAAACGAACCAGGGTGAGGGCCCGCCCGCCTCTCATTCTCTCCCCCCATTGTTTATCATTCCGGTTCCCTATAGCGCGCAGGGGGGCCTCAGGTCAGGTTGCAGTCACGTCTGCTCCCCCAGTCCCACACCTCCACCCCTTTTGTGCTTTCCGCCCGCTCGCTGCCACAGCGCAAGCATCTTCTTTTGTGTCATCTGTCTCTCTCTCTCACACACCACGTGGGCCCTCGCCCAGGCGGTGGCCCCGCCCCTGCCACTTTGGCTTTGGCGGTGTGGGGTGGCGAACGGGCGAGGCCAAGGCTGCAGCCTCCGTGCTTTTCTCGGCCTCTCACGCCTGCTCTCGCTGCCACATACGGGCGAGGCCAAGGTTGCACTCCACGCAGCCAGCGCCCCGGCAGCAGCCGCACACAGCCTCTTCCCCCCTGAACCACCACCCCGCCCTCCCTTGTCACGCCCCTGCCCCTGCCTCCCTCCCTTCCCCGGCAATGGAGGCGCCTCCTTCCCCGCGGCGGCTGCTGGCGGTGGTGCTGGCGGCGGTGGCGCTGCTCGTATCCTCCCCTTGCAGCGCGCTCCTCTCCGCCAAGGGCGTCAACATTGAAGGTTCGTGTCTCCCTCTTCCCGTCCTGGAATCGTTCTAGGGGGTGTCCCTCTGTCTTTCTTCTCCGCCCGCCCCCTTCTCTACTCTGTTATTCCCACCGAATCCATGGCTCTGTCTTCCTCTGATGCCGTTTCTTCAGTCAAGCCGAGAGTAGTCTCTGCAACGATGGCCGTCCGTCTCTGCCCTGTCTGTTTCTTGGATTATTATTATTATCGGTTTTGCGCAAGTTTCTGAAACATCTGCCTGCCTGCAGTGCAAGCGCTGATTGGGATCAAGAACCAGCTCAAGGACCCCCACGGCGTGCTCAAGAACTGGGACCAGTACTCCGTCGACCCCTGCAGCTTCACCATGATCACCTGCTCGTCCGACAACTTCGTCACCGGCCTGTAAGCGAATCACCCCCTTTCCTGTTTCACTTCACCTGCACCTAATCATATTCTCTGCATGTTTTTACTTCTCATCACGCTGTTGTTCTTCGAATCATCCACAGGGAGGCTCCAAGCCAGAATCTCTCAGGCCTGCTCGCCCCAAGCATAGGAAACCTGACCAGCCTGGAGACTATGTGAGTGTGCTCTTCTCACTGCCACTTATTTGTTCAGACTTCCATTTTCCATTTGCGATGGAGATATCTTACCGTTCTCTTGGCTGCAGTCTTCTGCAGAACAACATCATAACCGGGCCAATCCCAGCCGAGATTGGCAACCTGGCAAGTCTCAAGACACTTGACCTCTCTGGCAACAATTTCTATGGTGAAATCCCACCATCCGTGGGCCACCTTGAGAGCCTCCAGTACCTGTGAGCTCTACTTCTCGTCATGAAATACCCTACCTCTTGCATTATTATTGTTCCTTGAGATGTTAACCCGAGGCCTGTTGTAATCTGACCAGGAGGCTCAACAACAACACCCTGTCCGGTCCATTCCCTACAGCGTCGACTAATCTGTCGCACCTTGTTTTCCTGTCAGTAATTTCCCTACTGTCACGTGCTCTTACCCATGATTTCTTGGTTTGGGATGTTCTCACTGTGCACCTTGTGTCCTGCAGAGATTTGTCATACAATAACCTGAGTGGCCCGATACCAGGATCTTTGGCAAGAACATACAAGTAAGGCTGCAGCTCAGATTGTGTTCATCCTTGTTTGAATAAGCTTAATTTTTGTCATGGAAGTATGAACCTGTATCAAGTTTAAGCTGTAAGCTTTGTTCTGTTATTGGTTCTCTTGCAGCATAGTTGGAAATCCTCTCATATGCGCTGCAAATACGGAGAAAGATTGTTACGGGACTGCGCCGATGCCAATGACCTACAATCTTTCACAAGGCACTCCGCCGACGAAAGCTAAAAGCCACAAGTTTGCAGTTGCATTTGGTGCTGTAACTGGTTGCATGAGCTTCCTCTTTCTTGCTGCCGGATTCTTGTTCTGGTGGAGACAGCGTCGGAACAGGCAGATACTTTTCGATGACGAAGGTAAGTGAAACTTCAAGAATTCCATGCAGTACTTTGTGCATCGATTTGGAACCTGATAATTGATGAAGCACTGCTATTGATGCAGATCAACACATGGATAACGTTAGCCTTGGAAATGTCAGGAGGTTCCAGTTCAGGGAGCTGCAGGTTGCAACAGAAAAATTCAGCAGCAAGAACATACTCGGAAAAGGCGGCTTCGGACACGTTTACAGGGGGCAGCTTCCCGATGGGACTCTTGTGGCTGTCAAACGACTCAAGGATGGTAATGCTGCGGGTGGTGAGTCACAGTTCAAGACTGAAGTTGAAATGATCAGCTTGGCAGTGCACCGGAACCTCCTTAGGATTCTGGGGTTCTGTATGACTGCCACAGAGAGGTTACTAGTTTATCCATACATGTCAAATGGAAGCGTCGCTTCGCGCCTGAAAGGTCAGCACCTCAAAATCCCAGCAAGATTATCTGCCTTTCCTTGACATCCCTTGCTTAACTAGGCTAGATAGAACTAGCTCATTTTGGCGTAGTCAAGAAAAGCAAATTGCTTTGTTGGGTGTGTGTCAGTTGGAGGCTGCAGCAATGTTGTCTTACCTTGCCTGAGTGGGAGTTCTTACTTTGGCTAGCCTCCTCCCCGTTTTGGTTGTGGTTATTAGTGATCTAGCCAAGCAAAGTAAACCTTTGTCATGTTACCAAGTGACCTGCCTTGCCTAACAAGGCTAGGAGAATCTTAGCCTGAGAACCAAACGTAAGTAGGAGAACTGTTTGCCCAATTATAGACCCACTTGTTGTGCAGCATATGTTCGTTCTAGAATTTTCAGATGTCATGCCTAAAAAGAACGATGCAGAATTGAAAGTTGCAATCCGACAAGCCGAACGTGAAAAAGACATAGAATTGGATTCTTCCCTTCATTTATTTTTGTTTCTTTGCACAAAGACTTATCACAGAGCATATGATTCCTATCAAAGGAAATCTCCCCTTTATACCGGTCTAATTATTCCAGGAAAGCCACCTTTGGACTGGATCACTAGGAAGAGGATAGCCCTTGGAGCAGCAAGAGGTCTACTTTACCTTCATGAGCAGTGTGACCCAAAGATCATCCACAGAGACGTCAAGGCAGCCAACGTGTTGCTGGACGATTGCTGTGAGGCCATCGTTGGTGATTTCGGGCTTGCAAAGCTCCTTGATCACCAGGATTCGCACGTCACCACTGCAGTGCGGGGCACCGTTGGGCATATCGCGCCTGAGTACCTCTCCACTGGGCAGTCATCCGAGAAAACAGACGTCTTCGGGTTTGGCATCCTGCTGCTGGAGCTGATCACCGGCCAGACAGCGCTGGAGTTCGGAAAGGCATCAAATCAGAAGGGAGCCATGCTGGATTGGGTAATGAAGCCTCTGCAATTTACTTGATAAAACTGCTGCAAAAAATACTTGAGAAAAACTAATAAAGTTCATGGAACCACCTGAAATGAAAAGCACTTTTGTCGAAACTGTTCATAACTGCAAATGCCCTGCCATCGATGATGCTTAAGTTAGCTCATGACGTAATTGCTTGATGATCAGGTGAAGAAGATGCACCAGGAGAAGAAACTTGATGTACTGGTTGACAAGGGTCTGCGGAGCAGCTACGACCGGATCGAGCTCGAGGAGATGGTGCAGGTGGCGCTCCTTTGCACACAGTACCTCCCAGGCCACCGACCGAGGATGTCGGAGGTGGTTCGCATGCTGGAAGGCGACGGGCTTGCGGAACGGTGGCAAGCGTCGCAGCGAGCCGACTCACACAAGTTCACCGTGCCTGAGTTCACCTTCAGCCGCTGCTACTCCGACCTGACCGACGACTCGTCATTGCTGGTGCAGGCCGTCGAGCTCTCCGGGCCAAGATGACATGGTCACCAAGTGACCACAGAACACCAAGCAGCAGCCCTTGTACAGCATGATAATCCTATGTAGATTTGGAAATAATCCAATACTGAAGTAAAGTATAAATAGTGATGTATGTATCTTAGATGAAGTGTACACAGGAGAGTGCCCCAACTCCCTGGAATGGTATTGAACTATTAATATTACAGATTTCTAGCTGAAACAATAAGACTAGTTGTAACTTGTAACAAGGGGCTTCTCTTGAAGTTGTAAAGTTTTGATTTGCCCAGTTTGTATTTTCTCTTTGGCAGTCTTTTTTTTTTCTGCTTTTCTTGCTGCATTTTCAGATTGAAACAGGTGCTAAAATCTGATCAGAATCCATTGCTGATGTGTACATAATATCAGGTTGTGCAAAACCCTCAAAATACATGATGTGTATATTCTCTATTACTCCATACAGCCAAAATATTTCAGTGTAGCGCGACGACGATAATACCTATACCAGTAGAGTATATGCTATGAAAAACGTTCTTATTTGCAGACAATCATCAACCATCAAAGGAGAAGGCGCAAACGAAGGTTCCACCAGCTTATGTGTTCACGAATCTGCAGGTCTTCCTGACCTCACCACCTGCAGGGTTGGTGATATTGCCCATCTTGACCATGGAGTCCGAGAACTGCTTGAAGAACAGCTCCGGGTCAGCCCAGTACTTGTTGACCGTGTCGGCCGTCGAGTACCCGGCGATGCTGGACCACATCTCCTGGTCGGAGTTGAGGAGGCCCTCGCCCTTGATGAGCGACTCAAAATAGGCGTTGTCGAAGGTCGAGGAAGTGTGGCTGTCCATGGCGCTGATGTTGTCGTCGCCACCATCCATGGGGCAGACCTCCTTGAGCTTGCTGAGGTAGGTCGCAGACGCAGGGTTGTACTTGGATGTCATCTCGAAGTCGCCGTATATCCTGTCCCGGAAGTTCGCGCACCGTGCGAATCCAATCGTGTGGGATCCTTCAATGCAAATGTCATATCTCTAGTAAGCAGTGTTCAACATAAGATGATAACAGGAGTGCACCCCCCTCAAACATATCAGAATTCAGAAGGTTCAGGTACAAAGTTGCATCTCCATATTGGTATTTTTATTACAAGACAAGGAAGTATCTGTAGATCCTACTTTAAAATTACCAGATTGTTCATGTATTTTACATTGCTTACAGCGCTTGATTGTCTGGTTCTGTTAATATTAAGTTATGAACTGAACTAGTGTTTTTAATCATAAACTATAGCTGTCAAAAGAAAGAAGATCATACCGACAAGGGCCACCATGTCAGTGGCATCAAGGCCCTTCTCCCAGAACTTGGAAATAAGGGTGACAAGGCCCTGCTCAGCGGTAGGGATGTCCTTGTTTGCTAGGTCAAGACTTGCCTCCTTGGAGTCCAATCTTCCTACTGGAACATCCCAGTAAGGCCCACCCACCTGAAACAATTTTTCCCCCTTGTCAGAAAGATATGGAGTTTGTAGTCTTTTGTTTTCAAGAAATGTATCTGTCATGCTCTTTGTTTGCATACTACTCTACTCAAAAGATATGGAATTGTAGCTAAACAGCATCCAAATGGCACAGCAGGTTATAATGAAATATACGTGTGGATTTCTGATGGTATACTAACTTATTCCTCAAAAGGCAAGCCTGCTATGAAATTGGTGCAAGCAAAAGTAACTAAGCCACTACACAAGAATCAATACTCTGAACATTGGGTTTGGTTTATTTTACCAAGACAACTGCGTCCCTGGCTGCAATGGCAAGCAAGTCAGCACAGGAAACTGTTCCAGGACACTCAGCCTCCAGCTTTGCCTTGATTTTGTCAACCACCTCAAATCCTTTCAGCGAGTTCACATTCTGGTCTGCTTGCTTCTCTCCGATCATGGTCGCGGTGTCGTCAAGCAGCACCGATCCATCACAGCCCTGCAACAAACAAACATTCAGATGTTCAGAGCAAACTCAATAATACCACTCCACAGTATAAGCATTCAGGTTAGCGTCTGTGGCCAAAAGAGTGTTTGGGCAGCCAACCTGCACGAAACAGTCGTGGAAATGGAGGCGAAGCATCAAAGCGGCATTGCGTGGTTCGTCGCGCACCGCACACTCCATCTCTGCCCGGACCACATGCTCCGCATTCGGGCATGTCTTGGAGTAGTGCTTCAGGCTCAGATTTGAAGGGTCCTGTGCCATCAGCAATGGCAAGGCCAGGAGAAAACAGGCCACGGAGAGAGCAAACGCCCTGAAGCACAACGCAGCTGTAGCCATCCTGAAACTAGTTTTAGCTGTTCCTATGCTTGGATGGTTCGGGTTCAGATGTTTTTGTGGCAAGTTTCTTGTTCTGCATGGGCTTTATAGCAAAGTAAGACAGGCCTACGTGGTGTATGAAGAGAAACTGGTCAACAGGGAGATGAGCTAACTCTGTTGTGGTTGGTGGAGTAAGCAAGCAGAAAGTATCTCTAGTTCTGTGCTGTAGCACACTAATGGGTCAAAGGCTCTCTCTCTCTCTCTCTCTCTCTCTCTCTCTCTCTCTCTCTCTCTCTCTCTCTCTCTCTCTCTCTGTAGCGGTGTTTGGTGGCTTTGGGTTCACCAATATTGGAAAATCACAAGAGCTGCTCAGGTGCATATATAAAACTATAATATGACATGCCTGCTGTTCCCTTGTTTTAAATCATTTGGATGCTTCCACTGCTATGTTAGGTAAAAGGAACTCAGATCTACAGGTGTTGAATGCCAACTAACAAAATATGCTAGTATTTAATTATTCATATTTGACTTAAGTAGCTGAAAAACCTCATGTTCCTTTGTTAGATCACCTTCCCATGAACACAAGCAGTTGATTTGGAACGTGCTAACTCAGATGCATCCATCACACTGCTGGCAGCAACAGGGACATTTCGTCCTTTCGAACAGATAGAAACCAATTATTCTGGGAAGATATCTATCTATACCAGTGAGGAAAACAAAAACGGGGGCAGCAGCACGCGAAAAGCGATGCGCGGGGACCAGAGGAGAGACTTAAAATAGTACGGTCCTGTGCACTACAATTTGGAATATCTGGAAAGAAAAGGGACATGAGGATCTTACAAATCCAGACAGCTACAGTACAACAAGTGTCTTGCCAAAGCCAATGAAAGGAAAATACCTGTGTAGCTTTTGCCTCTGAATGCTTCTTAACCCCCTGTCTGCTTAATGCCTAAACCAGCCTTTAACAGTCAGTTCTGCAGGTAAACCGTAACTCCTACCTTTAACTGATCAGCAGAGTTCCTGCTTTTTTTCTTCACAAAACTTGGAAGGAAGCCAAAAAATTGGTGTGCCTGACCGAGTCCTAAACCAATGAGATTTTCTTTATGCTTTAGCATTTTTCTCTCGAACATGCCTGGGAGCAGGTCATTTTCATAAGAAGAAAGCACAAGGGACCAAATTTTGGCGAGGCCAGGAAAAGAAAAGAAAGCACGAAGGTATAAGACGGTATACAACCAGGTGTGGAGACAACCCATTCTTCGGAACGTGAAGGCATGGGACTCGCCTTGCCCAGCCTCTAGCCAAGAATGACAAAGAAGCGACGCACAGGGCCTCGAAGGCCTCTTCACGACAGCTGCTGGACACCTCTCTAACACGACCATGACACAAGAGCTGCCCCAGTCAAAGTACCCCCAACATTGCTTTAGTTGTCACCATCTTCTAAATATCTTGTGTCATGGAGCCCATTCTTCAGTTGTTTTGGCAACTCATGAGTCACCACCTACATGAAACTTCTGTATATATACGCACTCATGAAACAGAATAAATATGGATATGAGCAGAAAAATATCTATCTTTATGCTTTTAGCTGCACATACCTGATCGAACTACTGGTGGGAATGAGATTCTTTTCCCCAACATTATCGTCTTATTGTTTTGAATCATACATACCAAGGGGTAATTTGTTTAACGTGGTGCAAGGTTATCTAACCAAGTAACATAAGCTCCTTCAAACCAGTAGCCATGTTGCAGACTTACATGCAAATTTATCTTTTGTTCCAAAATCTTGTGTGAAGACTTGTTCAATCATTGAAAGTATCTAATTCACAGAAGAATTTATCTGATGCAACTTCATGCACAGTTCGTCGACTATATGTGATACACCTCTATCCATAAAAATAAAGGAAAAATACACAAATGAAGTATGTACATAAAGAATATATCTTGTTTAATCTCTAAAGTTTGACACACTACTTAACTCAACCAACAAACAAGCAAACTTATTCGCAAAAAAAAACCCAGCAAACTCAATACATCAATCAAGAAAGTATCTCCTTTTTTACACTATAAAAGAAGGTATCTATGGCTGTTTTGCACTGAGCACTAGCAGTGCTCAAATAACCAAGCTACTCTTTCAAATACTCCCTCCGTCCGGAAATACTTGTCATCAGAATGAATAAAAGGGGATGTATCTAGACGTATATTAGTTCTAGATACATCCCTTTTTATCCATTTTGATGGCAAGTATTTTCGGACGGAGGGAGTACTATATAAGAACTCGTGAAAATAAGAACATTAATGTGTGTTTTTTTCTACAAAGCATAGTAACAAATGCATAGTAATTCATGGTCTGACAGGGCTAGTACCAAAGGCATAACTCAGAAAGGTTAGAGACTAGACCACAGATGGATTTGCCTTGAAAAGAAAAACAACAGATTCTAAATAGAACGCGTGAGAAGCAATGGGAATTTCTTGCTGGTTAGCAAATCCTCATAGCTGATAAGCAAGACGCACCGTCAAATTGACTTCTCCACTACACATCATATTAGATATTTTCAGATGAATAGGACGGCAAAGAAACTATCTAGTGACATGGCGGGTGCTTTTGAGCTTTTCTCAATATCTCAACTTGCTACCTCACACTTGAGGTTCCAAAAGGCGGAACGGCTAAGGGAGAGCGCCAATGAATGGCAGAAAACCTCATGCTTTGGAATCTAACAGAAGACAGCTCCCCTTTCTCTTTTGCTAAAGGGTGCAACTGCTCATAAAGAGAGATGCAGCATCTTCCCTCTGTCTCCTTTATACCATAATGGCTTCTAGTTCCCTCTAGTTTCTACCTTTAGGTTTAGTCCAATCCAGGCAAAGACAATTTCATCATTCAGGGCCAATCAGTCGTGTGATATATATGAGAGTTCTCTTGATCGGTGGAATGCACCTCCGGGTTTGCATCAGCGGCTATTCAAATTAGCTGGCATCTGAGTCCAAATGTAAAAAGTGAACACACGGATCATCCTGACAAAAAATGGGAAAGTAATTGTAAAAGATTTAAGTCTTCTACTTGCAAACATGCAAATTTCTTTCACCAGATAGATTTGATATCACACTCAAGCAGATTTAGCTGAGCAACACTAGAGCTAACTCGCAGCCATGCCGAGGTGCATTAAATGTTTATCTGAAAACGACTCTGCATCGGAAGACCGACATTGGCACAGGATAGTGAAGCAGCAACGTCCAAAGCTAACCACAAACCAGGCACACTATAATCCTCGCCCCCAAGAATGACGCCAAGTGTCACCCCACTGACACCCTACTATTAGTATACTCTGGACTGGACGTCCTACATTCCTGACATTCCTCCATACTCACATAGGCAGTGCATGAACACATACGAAAGAGCCATGAGAGGTAGAGGAGCAGAAGAAGACATATACACAGAATATGTAGGGAAACAGTAGCTACTACCTTCACTAATACCCCTTGCATGGTCTTTGTGGTGCTCACAAGGCCACCTTGTTCATGAATTGTGTTTCCAACGGCACCGTTTATGAGGAGGCGGTTGGACGAGAAGGGAGCTGGGCCAGGCTGTGCGACGGATGTTGCGCGGTGCCAAGCGTGGTGTACTGCCGCGCCGACTCCGCGTACCTCTGTGCATCTTGTGATGCACAGATCCACGCCGCAAACCGTGTGGCCTCGCGCCATGAGCGTGTGCTCCTCTCCGAGGCCTACAAGCATGCACCAGTGGTGCTGGAATGTCATGCAGATGCTGCAGCGTTGTGCGCCGCCTATGAAGCACAGGTACACTACACAAACCTGCTTGCCACGATGCACCAGCGCGTGCCCGTGGTGTCACACCCGGTCGCAGCCATTCCAGCTGCTTCTTTATTTGCCGAGGCAGCAGCCACCGCTCCTGTCCTCGGCAGCAAGGAAGAGGACGCCTCTTGGCTGCTGCCCAGCAAAGATTCTGATAACCATAATCACAGTGGCAACCACAGCAGCAGCAGCAGCAGCAGCAGCAGCAGATACTTTGGTGAAGTGGATCAGTACTTTGACCTTGTCGGGTACAATTCTTACTATGATAGCCACATGAACAACCAAGAGCAGTATGTGATGCAAGAACAACAACATCTGCAGCAGATGCAAAAGGAGTACGCGGAGCAGCAGATGCAAAAGGAGTACGTGGAGAAGGAAGGGAGCGAGTGCATAGTACCTTCGCAGTCTGCAATTGTGAGCAGGCCACATCAGAGTGGTTATGCACCACTTGTAGGGGCAGAGCAGGCTGCCTCCGTGACTGCTGGGGTTAGTGCTTACACAGATTCCGTCAACAACAGCGTGAGTTCTTCTATTACTTATTTATTATGGCATTACAACTTACATGTCATGCTATAATTTCCTCAAACTAGAGTTCATGCATACTTCATATGAAATAAAATGATAAGATCAGCCAGAGTACTTTTTTTTGGTGCAAGTGAAAGTGTGAAACGTCGGTATTTAGTGTTTCCTCACTTTTTTGGCTCTTTCTTCAACTTTTTCTACTTCTAGGTAGAGAACTTCAGCTGATTATTTCCAAAATGGAACTGCTGACATAGCCACTTCAAAGAAAAGTACACAACCCATGCCTAGGCAGATTAATGGATTAGTTTGTGTACTTTTACACATAGAACACCCAACTCAGCTCAGTAATTAAAAAGTCAATCCATATGTAAACTCTGAAATTCTCTGCCAACTAGAGAAGTACACAATTCATCTCTAGGAAAGTACACTAATTAAAATGGAACTGCTGTCATAGACACTCCAAAGAAAGTCTAGGCATATTAATTGATTATTAGTCCGTGTACTTTCTAAACATAGAATATTCAAGTTTTCTCAGTAACTAAAAGGTCACTCCATACACACACTCTCAAATTCTCTGTCAACTAGAAACTACGCTCTCTGTTTACCAACTTTTCTATACACACCAATGACTACATGAAAGAATATGATATATCATTAGATATTTCATAACCAGCAAGTCTAGTGTAGGTTTTATCCGTAAGCAGCGTTTACATGGTTTTATTGTGTAAACAGGGAAAAAGTAATACAAGGTTATGTACGTTGGACTAAATTAAACTCATCTACATATCAATGAAGGATCTCAACTGCTATGTCAATATGATTGCACATTTTAAGTGACCATTTTTCGATTCCATCTCAGATATCTTTCTCAATGGAGGCGGGTATAGTACCGGACAATACGGTCCAGTCCAGCATCCTGAGACCAGCTGGAGCCATCGGTCTCTTCTCAAGTCCTTCACTTCAGACACCAATTCACTTCAGCTCCAAGGAGAGAGAGGCCAGGGTCCTCAGGTACAAGGAGAAGAAGAAGAGCAGAAAGTTTGAGAAGACCACACGTTATGCAACAAGGAAGGCGTATGCCGAAGCACGGCCAAGGATCAAGGGGCGCTTCGCCAAAAGATCAGATGCAGACATGGAAGTGGACCAGACGTTCTCAACTGCAGCCCTATCTGACAGTAGCTACAGTACAGTCCCATGGTTCTGATGAGGCATCGTATTAGCATATGGACTTACCAGAGTGATAAGGTACAGTACGAGTATTTCAAGCAGATCGATGCTCTGAATAATGGTTGGATATGTGCAACTTAATCATAAGGTACCTTAGCATCTACATTTTGGTTTATAGTTTCAGATAGCACGTATGTGATGTTAGATACTTGCTCAGTCACTTCAGTTACAAGTGAACAAAGAGCGGTATTTAACTATTTAAAGATGTAATGTAACGGCACATAGATAACTATGGGGCGTGTTGGATTTTTTTTTTTCCTTTTGACAAGAAGCAGCTACCAGCTGATTTCATTGATGAAGGGACGGTAATGTTACAAAGCAAATTTAGAGCAAGAAAAAAGGACAATGCTGAAAATGGTGGGGGGACCCGAAGACACAGCCGGACACCAAAGAACAAGAAGCCTAGCTAATCATGGTGGCTTGAATAGGTCTTCCAGCTAAGATTGAACGGAACCGTGACTCACTCAACTCAAGGCTTGTTTTTGCTAACCCCCATCAACCAAACGAGGTTCTCAGCTTGTTTCTGCTAACTAGCTTAGATTTTTTTTTTAACTATGATCATCCAATCTGATTGGAGTTTCACCATAGGGGAAGTGATGGCATCCTCGCCACTTTTGCTCATCTGCTGGTGTGCTTGTCGTCCCCAAAATCCTCCTAAAGTAAATAAAACAACCAGAGTATAAGAGTTTTACGAGGAGGAGGGGGGGGGGGGGGGGGGGGGGGGGGGGTACGAGGACTGTCCGATATACAGCATTTTTCTTGCGTCCCCAACACGCGCAAAGGCCTACTTGGTATTTCCAGAATGAAATGCACAATGCAAATAAACCAAAAGGCGCTCTCTCATTCTCAGATAGTTCTACAGTACCCAAACCGAACTCAAGGAAGGGGAGAGAAAACTTGAGTTTGGTTCCGACGCATTGGACAAAGCTAACTCATCCAGGAATCTCTTGGGCAAACCAACAATTTGGTTCCACTTGTTCCACAATCTGTTTTTCTAGTGAACTGTAACAAGTTCAACAGATGCATCCTTTCCCATCTAACAAAATAACTCAAAGAACAACACTGCAATTTTGGCCACACTAGCCATGAATATTCTGATAAAGGCCGTAGGGGGTAAACCTTCATCGATATTGTACAGATGGCTCTGAATCTCCGTATATCACCCTGTTCCTTTCGACCTTCAAAATCTACACAAAGAGGAGAGGAGCATTGGTTGGTAAGCAACAGGCAAGCCATGGAAACCTAGGAACGAAGGAGGTCAGTTGTATGGAACTTCGTCCCTCGTTTCATGAACACGCAATCAGTGCAATGTAAGGCGCGCGCCGGCGGTGAGTACCTCCTAACTTCCTCTGCACGGACGTAGCGGTCGAGGACTCGAGGGGTGTAAGGGTCGGGATCGATCTAAGCGTGGAAGCTAGGGTTCATGGCGGAATGGGGAAAATTCGATGGCGTGTTTATCCTCCCAACCTCCCTCTGTACTACAGCTATTACAATCGGCCGAAGCCGCCGTCCGTCCAAAGCCAATCCATCCGAACGTTACAAGGGTATTTAAACTACAGCCATTCCGGGCCGGCGTGCCATTTGGGCTTCGTCTTCACCCGAGTGGGCCGCACCGCAGGCCCACGAGAAGTTTTGAACTCTGCCGCTTCTTCTCTGCTTGTCGGATGATGAATAGTGTCGTCACCTATTGTCACTGTTGCCATATCATCTGAAGCGCTACCCGGTGTGCTGACATTCCTCCCTCCTTGAGAGCCGGCTTGACCCCAAGCCGGAGCACGGGGAAACTGCTGCTTCAAATGCTCCAAATCCTCCCAAGTAGCATCTGCAGGAGAAGATTCAGACCAGTGAACTAGCCCTTGGGCAACAGTCTTTTTACCTTGAGATCGCACTCGCTTCTGCAGTATACTGAGAGGAACTTGTATAGCTGCCCTGACTGTAGGCAATGTGTGACTGGGAATCGTCTCTCGAGGTAAAAACTTCTTGAGCTGAGAAACATGAAAGACAGGGTGTAGCCTGCTGTTATTAGGAAGATCCAATCGATAAGCTCGCTCTCCAATGCGCTCCAGGATTGGAAAAGAACCATAATACTTGAAGGCCAGTTTTTTAATTTGCCCTGGAATATAATGACAACTGAGCATAGGGTTGCAGCTTGAGAAAGACACGATCCCCTACTGCAAAAACCCATTCAGTTCTCTTCTTGTCAGCCTGATTTTTCATACGTTGTTGTGCCCTTAACAAGTGTTGTCGAGCTGTTTCTGTGACCGCTTGGCGAGATTGCAACCAGTCTTGCATTTCCAATGGAGCAATTGTATCAGTTGCAGAGATGCCAAAATATCTGGGAGTATACCCATACAAAATTTCAAAAGGAGATTTCCCCAAAGCAGAGTGCCAATTGGAATTGTGCCAGAATTCACACAAAGGCAGCCATTTACTCCATTTGTGTGGTTGAGCACTGATAAAACATCTCAAATAACACTCCACTTGCTGATTTACTCGCTCAGTCTGCCCATCTGTTTCAGGATGATTTGCTGTACTCATATTCAATTGAGTCCCTGTTTTTGCAACTAACAATTTCCAGAACTGACTAGTAAAAAGTGGATCTCTATCAGATATGATCACACTAGGCAGACCATGCAACTTGTAAACATTATCCAAGAACACCTCAGCCACCTTCTGAGCATTGAAAGGATGCTTGAGTGGAATAAAATGACCATATTTAGAAAATTTATCAATCACCACTAAAATGCAGTTGTACTGAGATGACTGGGGAAGACCATTAATAAAATCCATAGACACAGTATCCCAGGCTTTATGTGGAACTGGCAAGGGAGATAACAAGCCAGGATAAGGAACTCTTTCAGGTTTAGCTTTCCGACATATCACACAAGACTGCACCTGTGTTAAGATGAACTTCTTCATTCCAGACCAAGTGAACAGAGCATGAATCCTTCTGTATGTCACTGGAAAACCTGAATGACCCCCCAAAGGGCTATCATGAAAAGCAGAGAAAATTTTCTGATGTAATGCAGGAACAGGGCCAACCCAAATACTCTGCTTATATTTCAGAATACCATTAACCAAACTGTAGGGTGGCTTAGAAGCTGGTTGCACAGCTAGTTGTTGCATAATTGTCAGGGCTCGTTCATCATGTTTATAACTGTCAATAATTTCAACTAACCATGTGGGTTGGCTACTGGAAATGGAAAACAACTGAGAACCATCAGGAGGTCTCTTGGACAGAGCATCGGCTGCACTATTTGCTGTACCTTGTTTGTACTGAATCTGATAATGCAATCCAAGAAGTTTAGCAAGACACCTCTGCTGCCAGATTGTATGCAATCTTTGATCCTGCAAATGAGCCAAACTTCTCTGATCCGTTTTAATAGTGAACTGCTGAACTTGCAAATAAGGCCTCCACTTATCCACTGCCAATAAAATAGCCAAATATTCTTTCTCATATACTGACAGAGCCCTATTCTTGGGTCCCAAAGTTTTACTAAAAAATGCCAGTGGGTGTCCTGTTGCATCAGCACTGCACCAATACCATATTCACAAGCATCAGTCTCAATCATAAAGGGCTTACTAAAATCTGGTAAGGCCAATACAGGAGCAGACAATAAAGCATGCTTAAGTGTGACAAAAGCCTCCTCTGTAACACTGGTCTATACAAAAGGAACTCCTTTCTTAAGCAAATCAGTTAAAGGCCTTGCAATAATCCCATAATGTTTAATGAATTTTCTATAATAACCACTCAAACCAAGAAAACCCCTCACTTCCTTCACATTTTTTGGAGTAGGCCATTGCTGAACAGCCACTATCTTATCAGGGTCAGTGGAAACCCCTTCTGCAGAAATAACATGCCCTAGATATGCTATCTTGGGCTGAGCAAAGTCACATTTAGACATCTTAACCTTCCATTGCTCCTTATGCAAAATAGATAGCACCTCATCCAAATGTTTCCAGTGTTCTTCCAATGTCTTACTGAATATCAGAATATCATCAAAGAAAACCAAGGCAAACTTCCTCAAGACTGGAGACAGATCAAAATTCATTTGCCCTTGAAATGATCCAGGTGCTCCTGTCAGACCCATGCCCATCATAGTAAATTCATAATGTCCATTATGAGTTTAAAATGCAGTCTTATATTCCTCTCCTGGTGCTAATCTGATCTGATAATATCCAGCTTTCAAGTCCAGCTTAGAAAACCAACAGGCTCCTGCAAGTTCATCCAAAAGTTCATCTATTACAGGCATTGGATATTTCCCTTTTTCTGTGATAGCATTGAGTTGTCTATAATCAACTACCATCCTCCAAGTTCCTTCTTCTTTCTTTTTAACTAACAACACAGGAGAAGAAAAAGCACTGTTACTATGCCTAATCATCCCTGAATCCAGCAGCTCTTTAATCTGTTTTTCCAACTCATCTTTCAGATGTGGAGCAATCCTGTAGGGCCTAACAGACACTGGTCTGGCTCCAGGAATCAATGGAATAGTGTGATCCTTAAGTCTTCTAGGAGGTAGTGTAGTTGGATTTTCAAACACTACAGCATGCTTATCCAGCAAAACTTGCAACTCTGGCTGAACAACTTTCTGTTCCACAGGTCTGATCAGAGAGACAGAAAACACTGTAACTGCTACATCTTCAGGTAACAGCCCTTGCAATGTAACTGTATCTCCTTGATAGTAAAAGGACATCCACTTTTGAACCCAATCAATCTGCATAGGACTGTGCTGAGCAAGCCAATCCAGGCCTATAATTCCATCATAACTGGCTAGGGGAAGTAATCAAAAACTAGTAGCAAATTCCACCTGACCACAACTCCAGGAGCAGGATTTTAAAACAGAATCGCATCGCAATGTACCTCCCCCAACTACAGATACTGTCACAGGTTCATGTGTTTGAACATTTGTCAATTTGTGTTGCAAGCTGCTGTCAATGAAAGAATGCGTACTGCCTGAATCAACACGAAAGATAAGTTCCATGCCTTGCAACTCAATCAACAACTGCAAAGTGGGCGCATTAGATTGTTTCCCTACAGCAGCAGCAGACAATTGCATACTACAGACAGACATCTGGTCCTGAATACTGCTATCAGTGGATATTGTTTCTTCCGATTGAATGTGATCAATAAGCTCCTGCACTATGTGCAACTGGACTGACGACTTGCATATATGATCCTTCGACCATTTCTCACCACAAACAAAGCACAGTCCCTTGGACTTTATGATAATTCCTCAAGGCAGACCACTTATCTTCAGTCTGACTTGGTTTCTGAACTTCAACACTTCGTTTGTCTTCAGAAGTGCGATGTTTATACGGTGGCAATGGCAATGGCATTGGCCCTGATCTAGCAGTAGGGACATGATTAATGGGAGTAATGCCTTCACCTAACTCCTCATGCAACAATGCTAAATCATACGCTGCATCCAAATCGCGTGGTTTCTGCAGAGCTACAGCGACACGGACACCAGGTTTAAGTCCATCCAGGAATCTAGTTGTATAGTGCAGGGAATTGGGCGCCTCTTCATACGCAGATAGTTGATCATACAAATCAGCAAAACGCTCCACATAATCTGCTACAGTTGAGGTCTGAGCTATTCTGACCAACTGACGGAGCAATGTCTGATGTTGATTACACCCAAAACGGTTCTGCAGACTCTGACAGAATTCAGACCAACTTGCCTGCGGCTGTCGACGTTGCATCGATTCCAACCAACGAGCAGCAGCACCCTCAAATTGAGTTGTTGCCAGAGAAATCCATCGGTGAGCCGGTGTACACCACAGCCTGAACTGATCTTCACACCGCGTTTGCCCCAGACGCGGATTGGCACCATCAAATCGCGGCAATTCCAGGCGAGCACCAAACGCAAACGAATCAGCAGCATCAAAGGAACTCGACTCACGGCCCAGAGAAGGACGGAACGAAAAATTGGACTCGCGCGCACCTCTGACCGGAGAAGGGACATAAGTATTATGCGCTTTCCCCCGGTAATCGTTGTCGAAGCCGAGGGAATCAGTCGGGCCACCGCCGCGACCATTCCCAGCCACACGCGACGGAGACGGATCTTCCTGCGGAGGAGTACTCCCCTTCAACTGGTCGCCGCGGAGCTGCTCCATCTCCATCAACAACTCGTCTCGGACCCCATCCACGCGCGAAGAGAGCAAGCCGTCGAGGGTCGAGGTATTCGTCGAGATTAGCTTCTCCATGGCCTTGAGGAGATCCGCACCTTGGTCGCGGAAGCGCTTGTCGAGGTCGACCGCGAGATCCGCCCGCAGAAGCTCGTAGACACCGCGCCCATCCTCCGACAGCTTTTCCATCGCCGCCGCTCGTCGCCGAATTCGCCACCGCGTCCCGTGATGATGCTGGGGAAGCGCCAGGACCTCTGAATCTGATACCAATTGTTAGCGTCCCAGGCCCAGCTCCCAACCTCCAGCATATGTTCGGACGTTTCCGATGCGCATCGGACACACCAGTACAAGCAAAGAGCCCACTGCATCCCAAAAGACTAACCTGAAGGGAGTGTGGCACTCCTTCTTATAAGGTGGTCCTAGCCCCCTCCCATATCCGAGGAGGGACTAAAGTCACTGGCAACGCCCAATGGCCAGCGTCTCTGACACCCCACCCCCCTAAACAGGGCGGGCTGGGGCCCAGCTCTGATACCAAGTGTAAGGGTCGGGATCGATCTAAGCGTGGAAGCTAGGGTTCATGGCGGAATATGGAAAATTCGATGGCGTGTTTATCCTCCCAACCTCCCTCTGTACTACAGCTATTACAATCGGCCGAAGCCGCCGTCCGTCCAAAGCCAATCCATCCGAACGTTACAAGGGTATTTAAACTACAGCCATTCCGGGCCGGCGTGCCATTTGGGCTTCGTCTTCACCCGAGTGGGCCGCACCGCAGGCCCACGAGAAGTTTTGAACTCTGCCGCTTCTTCTCTGCTTGTCGAATGATGAATAGTGTCGTCACCTGTTGTCGCTGTTGCCATATCATCTGAAGCGCTACCCGCTGTGCTGACAAGGGGGAACGAACTGGCGGGAGACGTGCGGCGGCGGTTGCAACCCTAGTTGCCGCCGCAGC
The DNA here is from genome assembly GCF_003073215.2 of Triticum urartu. Lineage (NCBI taxonomy): Eukaryota > Viridiplantae > Streptophyta > Magnoliopsida > Poales > Poaceae > Triticum > Triticum urartu. The sequence goes on along the minus strand of NC_053028.1, from coordinate 170,816,085 downwards.
GCCGCCGCCCGATGCCGCGGCCTATGCCTGTCCACTCAGTTCTTCCAGAGCGTTGGGATTGGGTCGCACGCCGCCGCCGCGGCGAAGTGGGCCCCTCTGTGAGGGAAAACGGGAGGCAGGCCACGGCGGCCGCTATCCTCTACCTGGGCCGACCAAAGTTGTTTCCCCGTTTCTTTTCCTTTTATTCTCTTCTAACTCTTTTATTTAAAATAAAATAACTAGTATTTCTCAAAAATAATAATTAAAATAACTAGTATAAACAACTTCCTCCGTTCCTAAATATAAGTCTTTTAGAGATTCCACTATAGACTACATATGAAGCAAAATGAGTGAACCTATACTCTAAAAAACGTCTATATACATCTGATTGTAGTCTTTATAGTGAAATCTCTAAATGGACTTATATTTAGGAACGGAGGGAGTAGATAATACCTCGTGTGTTGTTGTAGGAATCAGTTGCAATATATTTAAATTAGATTTTTTGACATACTCAATTAGATTTCATTGGGTGTAATATAATATTTAGATTGATAACATGTGAACAAAATTTAAAATACATATGGCTTATTATATTTGATTATGTATAATTGCAAAATATTTATTGGATATACATAGAATAATAGAATGAAAAATGTTCCACTTGCATGTGTTGCATGTGGTGGTGGCATTGTTGCATGTAGAGGAAAATTATATAGTGGGTTGTAGCTATTTAAGAATAGATGATATGTGTGCACAAGACAAGTACAACACATATTAAGGTAAGCCAAAACCTTTTTCTTCATGAATAGTATAAAACAATTTTTTTTGACATATATGTGGTGTGCTGCGTCTGCTGATAAAGGTAATTAAGGTTTATACGTGTTATAGTTATTTGCACCTCCATATGTGCTGTAGTGAACCCATTTTTTTCCTCACGAATATAAAACCACTTCTTCTTCTTTTTTAACCACGTGACACATGTGGTAAGCAATCCAAACAATTCAAAAAAAAAACACTTCTTTTCTACTCCTTCTGTACCTAAATATATGACGTTCTAGTAGGCTAGTTTGCCTACCAAAACGTTAGCGTACTAAGAACGTCATATATTTAGGTGTGGTGGGAGTAACATATGTGGTGTGCAACGTCTGCTGGTAAGGTAGTTAAGGTTCATACATTTTCTTAATTACAAATAACGTTTCATGTAGTCCTCCATGCTGGTGCAGCGAACCTCCGGGTAGAGTAGAGAAGCTTCCTCTCCATCCTCCCCTATATCAAAGTTTGTCGAGCAACCCTCGTAGAAAATGTGGTGGAAGTGCCCCACCGCCATCTGATTTGTAATGTCCGTACCTTCATAGTACAAGTAGAATAGTGTCAACCGCGAATTTGCTTGTAAATTGGGTAAACTTGTGTTTCAAGTATCCTAGTAGTTTCTATTTAACAATATAAAATATTTACCATCCTTGATTACGAATCTTAGATAGTAAAAAGTTAAACAATTGTTGAATAGCATAATGTAAAACAAAAATCTTATTTAGAAGGCAGACATACTTAACGTTTTTATTTAATTTGTGTTTGTTTATATGAGACCACCTGCATAAGTTTGTAGATCAGTTTTTATCATGGCATGGCTATTAGTCTGAGTTTGAATTTTTGGTCATGACCAATTTAGTTTGCAATTATCACCTAACTAATTTAGATAGATTTCTTATATACATATATCAATGGTGAAGTTTGACTACACAATTTTGAAAACAACATCTCTTCTGAATGGAGGTAACATTAAGTAATTTGATATTATAACTTATTGAAGTGGATGAAAATCAGGTATTTAGTAATATTTTGTAATTCCACATTTCCTCAAGATAATTTTCTCTGAGCATCCAATGATCTAAAGATCACATTAAGAACATGTTATACAATAGTTTGTCTTTCATGTTATCGCTGGCAATTAATGATTGTGTATATTGAAAGAAAATATGTGGTGATTGAAATAACAAGAAATCGTGTGACTGGAAATGACTTCCTGTGGACAAGAGGATAACATGTGTTCTTAGGTGGTAAAAGAGCATTCCTTCAAGAGAAGTGTAACATAATGTCGTTGTATATAACCTAAGATAACTTTCTCCTACGATGATTTTTTTTTGTAGAACTTTGTACATAGTAAAAACAATTGAACGTTCATAATGCCATTGTACCTACTAATCATGTGCGTTTTACTGTATTTCTCAAAAAATGTAAAAGGATAAAACAAAATTGGAAATGTTTGACCAGAAAATCTGTGGACATTTGATCTTTTTTATGCTACTAAAGCTGGCATCTTTAATAATTTAGCTTTAGCCAAATAGACGATTCTCTCTTACCTTCCATTGACGCCAAGAATTCATCAGACGGAATGGGAATTCTCTCAAGGACTTCTCCTGAGAGCTTTTCCCATTTGGCAATCAGCTCAGTTTGACTAAGGATGTTTTCTGGGGGCCTTAGGTATATTGTCTTGTTCAAGGCCCTAGGATCATCAATGGACTTGATGGTGTATGTTGCGACATCATCTTCGTCCATGAATATCACTGCATTGCACAATACAACTATATACTGTCAGAGGTGGGATTACTGCATCATTATGGTTTGAACACAAATGTTCATGGTTATGACCTTTGACGTTGCCATCTCCGTACACTTGAACTTTCTCTTTGGGCGGGAGAAGGGTGCGCATTTGAGAGAGATTAGGAACAAAGAAAGCAGCAAAGCAGTTAGCGGAAACATAGGTGTGTGGAATGTTTGCTTCTTCTATTGCCCTTCTTATCTCCATCTTTTCGTCAAATGTGATCCTTCCTGGTTCTAGAGCGTGCCCCATCCTCGCTGGGTCGATGCCGAATTCAGATGGTAGGAAACGCTGCATGCAGAATTGTAATATTATATTATTTTCGTCCCCAATTATTTGTCTTAGATTTGTCTAGATACGAATGTATTTGACACTAAAACATGTCCATATACATCCATATTTAGACAAATACTCTCTCCGTCCCATAATATTTAAGACGTTTTTTAACACTACACTAGCTAGTGCCAAAAAACTTCCTACATTATGGGACGGACAGAGTATAATACAAGTAGTACTACGTAGTATTATGTTTGTATGAGTGCACCTGCACGGCACTTCATAGTTACTGTCGTTTTCAGCAACTTCAGAAAATAAATAAATAATCCAAACTTATAGTCCTAGCATTTCACTTTCCCTCTTCCTCTCATGTCCTGACACCAAATTCAGGTATACAATTCATAAGAATAGCTGACTTTTAAGGTCTCCCAATGACTAACCCTCAAACCTGACAACGAGGTTTGCTTGGGTACACCCACTGTAGCCACGATGGTGATTAAAGGTGGGAGACATTCATTGGATTTTAAATCTACACTGCTGATCTGCATTGAAATTCTTTAAAACTTTTTTAAACGGATGTACTAAAGCAACTTGCAACTTTATTCTTGCATTTTTAAGCAGGCGGCTTATTTAGTCTTTACCTGCTGAGAACCGGAAACATGTGAAAAATCAGTGTCAGACTTGCAAAGCTAAAGTTGAGGAAATTTCTTCCGGAATAATCTTAATAAAGACAGTTGCTTCAGGGTATTTGTTACTGAGGAGATGGGAATCTCCCATGGAGTGATACAGAGGTGGCGCCGTTGTCGCCAACGTCAGACTACCGCAGAGAGGTGGCTTCTTCCCAGTCAATCTTTTCGTGTTTTCAAGATCTCAGAAAAGGGATCGACCGATCTCTAGGAATTTGACTGATCCATATGTCTAAATATAGTAGCTCCGCGAGTTAATTAAGCGACTGACCTTGATATTTCCAGCTTCTTTGATGGCCTCCACTAGCTTGAGCTGCAGCAGGAATTGAAGGCCGGAGATGGCCGACACCACCACGTCCACCTGCTTCACGGCGGCGACGAGGCTCCGGTGGTCCTCCATCGACGCCTCGATGAGGAGCGCTCCATGCGCTTTGAACGACAGGAGCAGCTGGAGCTTATCGATGTTGAGGCCGATCTCCGGCCGCATCAGGATAAAGGTACGGTGGCCATGGGCTAAGCTCGCCCGCACAATCCTCCTGCCGATGTATCCTGTGCCACCAACTACAAGAACTTTACTCTTCTCCATGCCTCAAGCACAGATCAGAATGAGGTGGTTGCTACAGACCTTGGGGCTATGTGGGCACAAAAGTTCAATGTTGATGGGTCTGAGTGGACTCTTCGTTGTAGTATTCAGTTACAAGACATAGAGAGATGTGCCTCCTAGAAAAAGCAGACATGAAAAAAAATACTTTTCTACAATCTCATGTTCCTCGGGTAGTATATATTAAGATTGACCGCCACAAGCGTTAGATGACGCGCGAGACAGCCGTCCGATCACTCGCCGCATGAGCCGCAACCTTTGCAACAAGGTCCATGTTGCGATGAATCAATTAGATTGACCGCCACAGGCGTTAGATGACGCGCGAGAGAGCCGTCCGCCGCGACCTTTGCAACAAAGACTGTTGCGCTCGGGAGCTTTGCAACATGGACCTTGTTGCACGCGTGTCATTGGGTAACGCACGAGTCTTTAATCACCCATTGCATCATGGACCATGGTGCGATCGATATATTGCAACACGGGCCATGTTGCGATCACCTCTAGCTTGCATGATGTGGGGTTTACCATTCATTTGCAACATGGACCATGTTGTGGTCATCTATTGCGACATGGACCATGTTGCGATCATCTTCAGCAATGACGATTGAGCAGGAAGCATGCTACAGCTCCACCTCTTGCAACATGACACATGCTGCAAATAACGGCCATCCCAATTGGCCTTTTGTGGAGCCTGATACCGCGACAGTGAGGAAACAATGTCTTCTGGCCGGGCCTCTACGCCAACACCATGGTCCTTGCGGTGCCACAAGCATTTGTGGATGTCGAAGCCATGAAGAAGAAAGAGAAGAGTTGAGAGAGATACGAAGTAGTTGGTGGGAAAGAAAAGGACAAGGCATGTGGGAGATGGTGTGCGGCGAGATGTATGGTGCAGACAAATCTGAAAGCAAGGGATGAAGCGGCATGTCAGACCACATAGACAAGTCCCAGGTAACAAAGGCAGTCTACACAGCTACGTTATGAGTCAGCTGAATATGATCATTTCTCATATATTAAGGTACATCACAAATAATTGAGCCGTTAGTCGCTTTATTTTTCAAAAAAGGGTTAACCTCCCACCTCTGCATCAATCGAATAAAAAATCACTCAATTAAGTATTCAAAGTTTACAAGCATCCATAAAGTCGCAAAAGCAAACAAAAAAGTCAAAGACTAGATGGGATTGGAATCGATCATGAACAGGCTAAACATGTTTGGTGTCTTATCAAGAATCCAGCTTCTCTATGTGCTACTATTCTGATAGTCGAATATTATCCTCAAGGTGATTTGTTGAACACTAATCTAGAGATCTTTTACAGTACATCAAATAATATGAGCCGTCTATTTTTAGTTATTCAATGAACTAGATCCACCAATACTACTAGACAAAATCAATAGTATTTTTTGGTTAAAGGATATAATTGGAAGACACAAAATAAATACACAAACTCTAAATTCATTGAGAAGCTGGGTGTTTTCTTCTTCTACTTTGACTGGACATGATCTATCCAATGCCGAGAGGGGCCAGATCCAGCCAAGTACTTTCCGGCAAAGATGAGATGCAACGAAGACGATTGCACATAGTCGACCAATCCTCTTGCCGGCTGGTAGTTTTGGCCAAGGAAATCATCGTGTACAAAAGAGGTAAATACACTGCGAGTCTTAAAATTTGCACGTGACATTCAGTTTGATGCATAAACTTGTAAAATACGTAATTCTAGTTATTGAACTTGTGCGGGCATACAAATACGGTCATGTATCCCTTACGCGGGCGTATCGAGTCTTGCTTGGCATACTAGTGTGGACAAGGCCCATTGTCAGCGACAAATGGTACTCAGCACAACATGTATTTGCATAAAACACCCTTGCCTTTTTTATTTGCAGATTGCAGGGGAAAAACCATCGTTGGTAGGAAAAAGAAGGCCCCTGTGAGGGCCAAATAGAGAAGCGGGATTGGGGATCGAACTCGCTAGTCTAGGTAGGCACAAAAAGAAGCTGACCATTGCAAGAGGAACATTTCCATGTCTATAAGAAGAGATACAATTTTAGTTCTACTGAAAACGTCCGGGTTATCAACTAAATATCTGCCATGCACATGATCTTACTTTTTTTTGCGAGGGGACGTGACTTAATACAAGTAAAATGTAGAATCGACAGTTTATTAAATATACACTTGTGTATTACATAAAAAATATTTAGTTATTATACACTCGTGGCTTATATTTAAAATGTACAAAATGATTAATACAACATTTACTAAATATTTATGAGTATTCACTTGTTTATAATTTTTACTCATGACTTATATTAAGAAATAATATATAATTTACAAATTAGACACGATTAAATATTCATACCAAAAATTTATAATTTAAATTATGAATATTTTTAATTATACAGACATTGAATTATAAAAATGTGTTATAATTATTGAAATGATTTATAATTATAATAATATTTACAATAGTAATTTTTAAAATATTTGTACTATTATACAAACATTTTTTATAATACATAAATATTATTTTAAAATAATACATGAACAAAATTTTCTGCTCCACGAATTTCTACAAAACAAATAGGTAAAATTATACAAACATTTTTTAATTATGAATATTTTTGAAAATATTTTACGAATTTCAGAAAAACTCACATTTTTTATAATTATGAATATTTGTATTATAATTGTACAAAGATTTTTACAATTTTTAAGCATTTTTTAAACTAATACATGAACAATATTTGCAAAAAAATTATTGCTGAGATTATAATTTAAATAGTATGTATCTATTAATTTGTAAAAAATAAACAGATGCAAGTTAGGCCGCACAAACTGGAGCCCATTTCTGCTACACAAGCTGGTATCTCCAACCCACCAGGGTTCAAATCCTGGTGCTCGCATTATTCCTGGATTTATTTCAGGATTTTCGGCGATGCGCTTTCAGTGGGAGGAGACGTTCCCGTCGACGACGAGGCGCCTACGGTGATTTCGTAAATCTCAAAATGATGTGCCGGCTCAGTCTTTCAGAGGTGCTCATAGGGGTAGGTTGTGCGTGTGTGCGTTTATAGGGGTGAGTGTATGTGCGTGTATATGAGCGCTTGTTTCTGTACTGATGCTCAAAACAAAGCTCCTTTGTTATAGTACATTATCACACAGTTATCCTATGTAATAATGTAAACATATACAATCCTTGGTTGAAGGGAGTTGGATTCTTTAATATTGAGAAAGAAAGTTAGAGAAGCTACAGTATCCTAATTTTTCTTTTTCTATCATATGATTAAGACTAACATGACTTAAATTAATTTGCAAATTGATAATCTACTGTGTATATTTATAGTAATTACATACAAACAAATGGTGGTGAATAAAAATAATTTTAAATTATTTACATTTATAGTAAATACAGATAGTAAACAACCTGATAACTACCTACTAACAGGCTCTAACTTCCCTTCTTTATTTTACACTAAGCTAGTATTGTAGCACCGTGACTTTCTTTCATGTTAGAAGATCATGTTCCTGTGTGAAGTGGCTTGGACGACTTGTATGCTAGCCTTGGCGCTGGTAGGAGACCTGCAGACACATTTTTCATGTTAAATTCTCTCTAGATTGACAAGCAGGACCCACCAGTTATTACTTTTTCCACAAATAAAAATGGCGAGGGGACTTTGTGCAAAAAAGCCGAGCACCATCTATCGCTGACAGTGGGCCCTGTCCACCATGGCGTGCCAACCAAGCACCAGATACGTCCGTGTATGGGACATGTTACTGTATTTGCACGCCCGCGCAAGTTCGATGATTAGAATCACGTATTTTACAAGTTTGTGCACCAAACTAACCATCACGTATAGGTTCTAAGACCCTCAGTGTATTTACCTCTGTATAAAATACAAAACTAGCCTAGCTAGTCTCCCTGATTGATTGATAATGTCCGGACATAGTAGTACATACAGGAACAACCGATTGCTTTCTGACGATAACGCGTACATACACAAGCAGGCGGCTACAACCGCTCCGCACAAGCAACACAGACACACGACACCCATTGATTCTCGCCGGAACACGTCAGTTGATCAGCATGATCTCATCGACACAATTAGGAGTCCACACGGCCTATGTGAAGCAGCCATGGCACCGGTCGCTGCCATTGGATGCAGCGCGCAAGGCAGAGGCGTCGGGGGACGCGAGCCTCAAGTCAGATGGAGCTCTAGGAGCGCCGCCGCCGCCAATTATGACGCTGTAGCAATGGCCCCGTGGCCCGTTGGTTTCGTCGAGAATCCCGACTGGAGCTTCCATTTGAAGGGCAGGAGCCTGGCGTCCTCAACGGCGGTAGCTCCTTTGTCAACGCCATTAGGGCTAACATAGATGATATGATCTCTGGAATATGATTGATTGTTGGAGAGGCGGCGCAGATGACCGGGGACAGCAATGGCGAGGCCTGGCGAGTGGCGAGGGTAGTCACGTCGAGTGATTTCAGAAATTACGAAGAAAAATGGACAAAACTACCCAACTAATCAATGGCTGAGATTATTCTATACTACTCGGTCTTAGAGGTAGTACGGCGTACCGTAAAAAATCTCTTAATCCAAAGAAGGATTCGTCTTTCACCTGGCAAAGTATTATGGCGGATGTGAGTTCTCTGAAACGTGGCCACAATTGACTAGTAAGGAATGATCAAAATATCAATATTTGGGAGGATGCCTGGATCCCAGATTGTCAAACCACTCGTCTCTCTTCCTTCCGTTCACAAGACCCCCCCTACCAATCCTCTTTTTTCTCCTCTCCACTTCGACTATACTCCATTATTTCTCGTTGTCCTCTAGCTCAGCTACGTACAACAAGCAAGCAGCATGTACCCTGCTGAGGTCGCCACTGTTTTTCTCCCTACGGCGTACTTGCCGCCACCTGCAAACGTAACCATTCTCTATTGTACCATTGGCAAATAACAAACTAAAGAAGTTAAAGGCGCCACTGTTTTTTTAAGTGTGACTTGTTAACTGAGGTGTGTTCCTTACAAAGGACACCCGACCAAAAAGTAAGACATATTGTTTCTGTGAGAACGGCGAGAGAATAACACATCTTATATTCTACCAATGCATGTTTGGGCGCGCTACGTGGTTAGTCATCTAGGTTGCATTTACCTTGTACCCGACATGCAAGGTTGCCAACATGTTTGGTAATTGGTTACACCGGATTAATGTACTGCAAAATGCCTACACTGGTAGATAACTTGTAGTGGAGACAAAATTCTGCCAGTAAAACCATATCATTTTTAGTGTAAGGGCCTCTTTGATTCGCAAGATTTTGAAAACACAGGAATACAAAAAATAGTATTGAAGTGGCATGCCAATTTGGATCTTATAGGATTAGTAATGAGTGGTTGATGCCATAGAAAAAACAAAAAAATTATAAAAAGAGATTGGGTGAATGTTAGATTTCTTGTGAAATGTAGTACAAAAGACTTCATAGGAAAAATTTCTATGGGACCCAATCCTATGAATCAAAGGACCAACGTAGGAAAAATTCTTAAGGATTTCAATACTCCAAAATCCTATAGAATTCATTTGAATCAAAGGAGCCCTAAAAGTATCTCCAGCTGTTGCCCCCCCCCCAGGGGGCTTGAAAAATCTCCGCCCGGGGGCGAGCCAGCGCTAAAATCGGCTTGGGGGCGATTGGGTTCCCAGCCGCCGCCCCCAGGTCACCCCAGGCGCTGATATCGGCCCATTTTTTGCGCAAATTTGCCCACTTCCGGCGCAGAATCGGCCCGCCATTGGCACAAATCGGCCCATATTCGCCGTGCTTCGGCGCAAATTCAACAGAAGTTATTTTTTATCACATAGTTCATCACAGAAAATCAATAGAAATCAAATAGTTCAATACAAATTATATAGTTCAACAAATAAAAACTCATATTTCATCACACGTCGAGCTAGGCATTTCCCTTGAGCCTCCATAGGTGCTCCACCAGATCCTACTGCAGTTGTCGATGCACCTGTGGGTCTCGGATCTCCTGACGCATATTGAGGAAGGCAGTCCTGAAGGAAATATGCCCTAGAGGCAATAATAAAGTTGTTATTTTATATTTCCTTATATCATGATAAATGTTTATTATTCATGCTAGAATTGTATTAATCGAAAACTTGATAAATGCGTGGATACATAGACAAAACATCGTGTCCCTAGTAAGCCTCTACTAGACTAGCTCGTTAATCAAAGATGGTTAAGTTTCCTAACCATAGACATGTGTTGTCATTTGATGAACGGGATCACATCATTAGGAGAATGATGTGATGGACAAGACCCATCTGTTAGCTTAGCATAATGATCGTTCAGTTTTATTGCTATAGCTTTCTTCATATCATATACATATTCCTTTAACTATGAGATTATGCAACTCCCGGATACCGAAGGAATACCTTGTGTGCTATCAAACGTCACAACGTAACTGGGTGATTATAAAGATGCTCTACATGTATCTCCGAAGGTGTTTGTTGGGTTGGCATAGATCAAGATTAGGATTTGTCACTCCGTGTATCGGAGAGGTATCTCTGGGACCTCTCGATAATGCACATCACTATAAGCCTTGCGAGCAATGTGACTAATGAGTTAGTTATGGGATGATGCATTATAGAACGAGTAAAGAGACTTACCGGTAACGAGATTGAACTATGTATGAGGATATCGACGATCGAATCTCGGGCAAGTAACATGTCGATGACAAAGGGAATGACGTATGTTGTTATTGCGGTTTGACCGATAAAGATCTTCGTAGGATATGTAGGAACCAATATGAGAATCCAGGTTCCGTTGTTGGTTATTGATCGGAGATGTGTCTTGGTCATGTCTACATAGTTCTCGAACCCATAGGGTCCGCACACTTAACGTTCGATGACGATTTGTATTATGAGTTATGTGTTTTGGTGACTGAAGATTGTTCGGAGTAACGGATGAGATCACAGACATGAAGAGGAGTCTCAAAATGGTCGAGAGGTAAAGATTGATATATTGTACGATAGTATTTGGACACCGGAATGGTTTCGGGACGTTTCGGGTATTTATCGGAGTACCGAGGGGTTATCGGAACCCCCAGGAAAGTAATGGGCCAACATGGGCCATAGGGGAGAGAGAGGGGAGCCCACAAGGGGTGCCCCCCCATTGGGATGCGAATTGGACAAGGGGAAGGGGGTGCGGCCCCCTTTCCTTTCCCCTCTCCCTCTCCTTTCCTCTTTCCCTCTCCCTCTCCTTCCCTTTTCCCCTCTGATAGAAAGGAAAGGGGGCCGACTAGGATTGGGAGTCCTAGCCGGTTTCCCCCCTTATGGCGCGCCCCTTGTGGCCGGCCTCCTCCCCTCCTCCTTTATATACGGGAGCAGGGGGCACCCCATAGCACAACAGTTATTCTCTTAGCCGTGTGTGGTGCCCACCTCCACAATTTACTCCTCCGGTCATAGCATCGTAGTGCTTAGGCGAAGCCTTGCGCGGATCACATAACCATCACCATCACCACGCCGTCGTGCTGACAAACTCTCCCTCGACCCTCTGCTGGATCAAGAGTTCGAGGGACGCCATTGAGCTGAACGTGTGTTGAACTTGGAGGTGTTGTACGTTCGGTACTTGATCGGTTGGTGTTGGGGAACGCAGTAGTTTCAAAATTTTCCTACACACACACAAGATCCATCTAGGTGATGCATAGCAACGAGGGGAAGAGTGTTGTCCACGTACCCTCGTAGACCGAAAGCGGAAGAGTTATGACAACGCGGTTGATGTAGTCGTACGTCTTCACGGTCCGACCGATCCTAGCACCGAAGATACAACACCTCCGCGATCTGCACATGTTCAGCTCGGTGACGTCCCAGAACTCTAGATCCAGCTGAGGTCGAGGGAGAGTTTCGCCAGCACGACAGCGTGATGACGGTGACGATGAAGTTACCGACACAGGGCTTCGCCTAATCTCTACAATGATATGACCGAGGTGGAAATCTGTGGAGGGGGGCACCGCACACGGCTAAAACAATCAACTTGTGTGTCTATGGGGTGCCCCCTCCCTGTATATAAAGGAGTGGAGGAGGGGGAGGGCCGGCCCTCTATGGCGCGCCCAAGGGGGGGAGTCCTACTCGGTGGGAGTAGGATTCCCCCTTTCCCTTGTTGGAGTAGGAGAGAAGGAAGGGGGAGAGAGGGAGAAGGAAAGGGAGGCCGCCCCCCACCCCAATTCGGATTGGGCTTGGGGGGGGCACCTTGGCCACCTCCTCCTCTCTTCCCACTAAGGTCCACACACTCCCGGGGGGTTCCGGCAACCCCCGGTACTCCGTTAAATGCCCGAACTCACTCGGAACCATTCCGATGTCCAAACTGAAGGAAATATGCCCTAGAGGCAATAATAAAGTTGTTATTTATATTTCCTTATATCATGATAAATGTTTATTATTCATGCTAGAATTGTATTAACTGGAAACTTAGTACATGTGTGAATACATAGACAAACAGAGTGTCACTAGTATGCCTCTACTTGACTAGCTTTTAATCAAAGATGGTTAAGTTTCCTAGCCATGGACAAAGAGTTGTCATTTGATAAGCGGGATCACATCATTAGAGAATGATGTGATTGATTTGACCCATCCGTTAGCTTAGCACGATGATCGTTATAGTTTCATTGCTACTGCTTTCTTCATGACTTATACATGTTCCTCACACTATGAGATTATGCAACTCCCGAATACCGGAGGAACACCTTGTGTGCTATCAAATGTCACAACGTAACTGAGTGATTATAAAGATGCTCTACAGGTGTCTCAGGTGGTGTTTGTTGAGTTGGCATAGATCAAGATTAGGATTTGTCACTCCGTGTATCGGAGAGGTATCTCTGGCCCCTCTCGGTAATGCACATCAGTATAAGCCTTGCAAGCATTGTGATAATGAGTTAGTTGTGGGAGGATGCATTACGGAATGAGTAAAGAGACTTGTCGGTAACGAGATTGAACTAGGTATTGAGATACCGACGATCGAATCTTGGGCAAGTAACATACCGATGACAAAGGGAACAACGTATATCGTTATGCGGTTTGACCGATAAAGATCTTCGTAGAATATGTGGGAGCCAATATGAACATCCAGGTTCCGCTATTGGTTATTGACCGGAGACGTGTCTCGGTCATGTGATGACGAAAACGATTCCCAAGCTCTTCGTGATGCTGAAATTGACGAAGGTAGAAATCAAGAAAAGCATCAAATGTTGATGGTTGACAAGACCACTAGTTTCAAGTAAAAGGGCAAGGGAAAGAAAGGGAACTTCAAGAAGAATGGTAAGCAAGTTGCCACTCCCATGAAGAAGCCCAAAGCTAGACCTAAGCCTGAGACTGAGTGCTTCTACTGCAAAGGGACTAGTCACTGGAAGCGGTACTACCCTAGATACTTGGCGGATAAGAAGGATGGAAAAGTGAACAAAAGTATATTTGATTAACATGTTATTGATGTGTACTTTACTAGTGTTTATAGCAACCCCTCGGTATTTGATACTGGTTCAGTTGCTAAGAGTAGTAACTCGAAACAGGAGTTGCAAAATGAACAGAGACTAGTTAAGGGCGAGGTGATGATGTGAGTTGGAAGTGATTCAAGGTTGATAAGATCAGCATGGCACACTCCCTTTACCTTCGGGATTAGTGTTGAACCTAAAATAAATGTTATTTGGTGTTTGTGTTGAGCATAATATGATTGGATCATGTTTATTGCAATACAATTATTCATTTAAATCAAAGAATAATTGTTATTCTATTTACATGAATAAAACCTTCTGAGGTCATACACCCAAGGTGAATGGTTTATTGAATCTCGATTGTAGTGATACACATTCATAATATTGAAGCCAAAATATGCAAAGTTAATAATGATAGTGCAACTTATATGCGGCACTGCCGTTTAGGTCATATTGGTGTAAAGCACATGAAGAAACTCCATGCTGATGGGCTTTTGGAATCACTTGATTATGAATCATTTGATGCTTGCGAACCATGCCTCGTGGGCAAGATGACTAAAACTCCGTTCTCCGGAACAACGGAGCAAGCAACTAACTTATTGGAAATAATATATACTGACGTATGCAATCCGATGAGTGTTGAGGCTCGCGGCGGGTATCATTATTTTCTGACCTTCACAGATGATTTGAGCAGATATGGGTATATCTACTTAATGAAACATAAGTCGGAAACATTTGAAAAGTTCAAAGAATTTCAGAGTGAAGTAGAAAATCATCGTAACAATAAAATAAAGTTTCTACGATCTGATCGCGGAGACGAATATTTGAGTTACGAGTTTGGTCTTCATTTGAAACGATGTGGAATAGTTTCGCAACTCACGCCACCTGGAACACCACAACGTAATGGTGTGTCCGAACGACATAACCGTATTTTATTAGATATGGTGCAATCTATGACGTCTCTTACCGATTTATCACTATCGTTTTGGGGTTATGCATTAGAGTCAGCTGCATTCACGTTAAATAGGGAACCATCTAAATCCGTTGAGACGACACCGTATGAACTATGGTTTGGCAACAAACCAAAGCTGCCGTTTCTTAAAGTTTGGGGTTGCGATGCTTATGTGAAAAAGTTTCAAACTGATAAGCTCGAACCCAAATCAGAGAAGTGCTTCTTCATAGGATACCCAAAGGAAATGTTGGGTACACCTTCTATCACAGATCCGAAGGCAAGATATTTGTTGCTAAGAATGGATCCTTTCTAGAGAAGGAGTTTCTCTTGAAAGAAGTGAGTGGGAGGAAAGTAGAACTTGATGAGGTAATTGTACCTTCTCCCGAATTGGAAAGTAGTTCATCACAGAAATCAGTTTCAGTGATTCCTACACCAATTAGTGAGGAAGCTAATGATGACGATCATGAAACTTCAGATCAAGTTACTACCAAACCTCATAGCTCAGCCAGAGTACATTCTGCACTAGAGTGGTACGGTAATCCTATTCTGGAAGTCATGTTGCTAGACCATGACGAACCTACGAACTATGAGGAAGCGATGATGAGCCCAGATTCCGCAGAATGGCTTGAGGCCATGAAATCTGAGATGGGATCCATGTATGAGAACAAAGTATGGACTTTGATTGACTTGCCCAATGATCGATGAGCCATTGAGAATAAATGTATTGTCAAGAGGAAGACGAACGCTGATAGTAGTGTTACTATCTACAAAACTCGAATTGTTGTAAAAAGGTTTTCAACAAGTTCAAGGTGTTGACTACGATGAGATTTTCTCACTTGTATCGATGCTTAGAGTCTGTCGGAATCATGTTAGCAATTGCCGCATTTTATGAAATTTGGCAAATGGATGTCAAAACTGCATTCCTTAATGGATATCTCAAAGAATAGTTGTATATGATGCAACCAGAAGTTTTTTGTCGATCATAAAGGTGCTAACAAAGTGTACAAGCTCCAGCGATCCATTTATGGACTGGTGCAAGCCTCTCGGAGTTGGAATATACGCTTTGATAGTGTGATCAAAGCATATGGTTTTATACAGACTTGTGGTGAAGCCTGTATTTACAAGAAAGTGAGTGGGAGCACTACAACCTTTCTGATAAGTATATGTGAATGACATATTGTTGATCGTAAATGATGTAGAATTTTCTGGAAAGCATAAAGGAATGTTTGAAAGGAGTTTTTCAAAGAAAGAACTCGGTGAAGCTGCTTACATATTAAGCATCAAGATCTATAGAGATAGATCAAGACGCTTGATAAGTTTTTTCAATGAATACATACCTTGACAAGATTTTGAAGTAGTTCAAAATGGAACAGTCAAAGAAGGAGTTCTTGCCTGTGTTGCAAGGTGTGAAGTTGAGTAAAGACTCAAAACCCGACCACGACAGAAAATAGAAAGAGAATGAAAAGTCATTCCCTATGCCTCAGTCATAGGCTCTATAAAGTATACTATGCTGTGTACCAGACCTATTGTGTACCTCACCATAAGTTTGGCAAGAGGGTACAATAGTGATCCAGGAGTGGATCACTGGACAGCGGTCAAAAATATCCTTAGCGGAATAAGGAAATGTTTCTCGGTTATGGAGGTGACAAGGAGTTCATCGTAAAGATTTACGTCGATGCAAGCTTTGACACCGATCTGGATGACTCTAAGTCTTGATCTAGATACATATTGAAACTAGGAGCAAATATCTAGAGTAGATCCGTGCAAAGCATTGTAGACATAGAAAATTTGCAAAATACATATGGCTCTGAATGTGGTAGACCCGTTGACTAAATTTCTCTCACAAGCCAAACATGATCACTCTTTGGGTGTTAATCACATAGCAATGTGAACTAGATTATTGACTCTAGTAAACCCTTTGGGTGTTAGTCACATGGAGATGTGAACTAATCACATAAAGATGTGAACTGTTGGTGTAAAATCACATGACAATGTGAACTAGATTATTGACTCTAGTGCAACTGGGAGACTGAAGGAAATATGCCCTAGAGGCAATAATAAAGTTGTTATTTATATTTCCTTATATCATGATAAATGTTTATTATTCATGCTAGAATTGTATTAACAAGAAACTTAGTACAATTTGTGAATACATAGACAAACAGAGTGTCACTAGTATGCCTCTACTTGACTAGCTCATTAATCAAAGATGGTTAAGTTTCCTAGCCATGGACAAAGAGTTGTCATTTGGTAAGCGGGATCACATCATTAGAGAATGATGTGATTGACTTGACCCATCTGTTAGCTTAGCACGATGATCGTTATAGTTTCATTGCTAGTGCTTTCTTCATGACTTATACATGTTCCTCAGACTATGAGATTATGCAACTCCCGAATACCGGAGGAACACCTTGTGTGCTATAAAATGTCACAATGTAACTGGGTGATTATAAAGATGCTCTACAGATGTCTCCGATGGTGTTTGTTGAGTTGGCATAGATCAAGATTAGGATTTGTCACTCCGTGTATCGAAGAGGTATCTCTGGGCCCTCTCGGTAATGCACATCACTATAAGCCTTGCAAGCACTGTGACTAATGAGTTAGTTGCGGGATGATGCATTACGAAATGAGTAAAGAGACTTGCCGGTAACAAGATTGAACTAGGTATTGAGATACCGACGATCGAATCTCGGGCAAGTAACATACCGATCACAAAGGGAACAACGTATATCATTATGTGGTTTGACCGATAAAGATCTTCATAGAATATGTGGGAGCCAATATTGAATATCTAGGTTCCGCTATTGGTTATTGACCGGAGACGTGTCTCGGTCATGTCTACATAGTTCTCGAACCCGTAGGGTCCGCACGCTTAACGTTCGGTGACGATCGGTATTATGAGTTTATGTGTTTTGATGAACCGAAGGTTGTTCGGAGTCCCGGATGTGATCATGGGCATGACGAGGAGTCTCGAAATGGTCGAGACATAAAGATCGATATATTGGAAGCCTATGTTTGGACATCGGAAAGGTTCTGGGTTATCTCGGGCATAAGCCGGAGTACCGGGGGGTTACCGGACCCCCCCGGGGAGTATATGGGCCCTAATGGGCTTTAGGGGAGAGAGGGAGGGGCTTCCTAGGGCAGGCCACACGCCCCCAAGGCCTAGTCCGAATTGGACTAGGGGGGAGGGGCGGCGTCCCCTCCTTCCTTCCCTTCTCTCTTCCCTTTCCTTCTCTCCTACTCCTACTACATGGAAGGGGGGGAATCCTACTCCTGGTAGGAGTAGGACTCCCCAGGGCGCGCCATAGTAGAGGGTTGGCCCTCCCCCTCCCCCACTCCTTTATATACGAGGGAGGGGGGCACCCCATAAACACGCAAGTTGATCATTGATCTCTTAGCCGTGTGCGTTGCCCCCCTCCACCATAATCCACCTCGGTCATATCATAGCGGTGCTTAGGTGAAGCCCTATTCCGGTAGCATCATCATCACCGTCATCACGCCGTCGTGCTGACGAAGCTCTCCCTCGACACTCCGCTGGATCATGAGTTCGTGGGACGTCACCGAGCCGAACGTGTGCAGATTGCGGAGGTGCCGTACTTTCGGTACTAGGATCGGTCGATCGTGAAGACGTACGACTACATCAACCATGCTGTCATAACGCTTCCTCTTACGGTCTACGAGGGTACGTAGACAATACTCTCCCCTCTCGTTGCTATGCATCACCATGATCTTGCGTGTGCGTAGGAAAATTTTGAAATTACTGTGTTCCCCAACACAAACATAGCCTTCCAATATACCGATCTTTATGTCTCGACCATTTTGAGACTCCTTGTCATGTCCGTGATCTCATTCGGGACTCCGAACAACCTTCGGTACATCAAAACACATAAACTCATAATACCGATCGTCACCGAAGGTTAAGCGTGCGAACCCTACGGGTTCGAGAACTATGTAGACATGACTGAGACTCATCTCCGGTCAATAACCAATAGCGGAGCCTAGATGCTCATATCGGTTCCTACATATTCTTCGAAGATCTTCATCGGTCAAACCGCATAACAACATACGTTGTTCCCTTTGTCATCGGTATGTTACTTGCTCGAGATTCGATCATCGGTATCTCAATACCTAGTTCAATCTCATTACCGGCAAGTCTCTTTACTCGTTCCGTAATGCAACATCCCGTAACTAACTCATTAGTTACATTGCTTGCAAGGATTATAGTGATGTGCATTATCGAGAGGGCCCAGAGATACCTCTCCGATACATGGAGTGACAAATCCTAATCTCGATCTATGCCAACTCAACAAACACCACCTGAGACACCTGTAGAGCATCTTTATAATCACTCAGTTATGTTGTGACGTTTGATAGCACACAAGGTGTTCCTCCGGTATTCGGGAGTTGCATAATCTCATAGTGTGAGGAACATGTATAAGTCATGAAGAAAGCAGTAGCAATGAAACTATAACGATCATCGTGCTAAGCTAACGGATGGGTCAAGTCAATCACATCATTCTCTAATGATGTGATCCCATTCATCAAATGACAACTCCTTGTCCATGGCTAGGAAACTTAACCATCTTTGATTAACGAGCTAGTCAAGTAGAGGCAAACTAGTGACACTTTGTTTGTCTATGTATTCACACATGTACTAAGTTTCCGGTTAATACAGTTGTAGCATGAACAATAAACATTTACCATGATATAAGAAATATAAATAACAACTTTATTATTGCCTCTAGGGCATATTTCCTTCAGTTGGATTGCGAAGATGTTCGACTACATCGACCGCGTTAACCTAACGCTTCCGCTTTCGGTCTACGAGGGTACGTGGACACACTCTCCACCTCTCGTTGCTATGCAAGCATGAGCGTAGGTATTTTTTTTGAAATTCCATGCTACGTTCCCCAACAGTGGCATCCGAGCCAAGTCTATGCGTAGATGATATGCACGAGTAGAACACAAAGAGTTGTGGGTGATAATAGTCATACTGCTTACCACCAACGTCTTATTTTGATTTGCCGGTATTGTTGGATGAAGCGGCCCAGACCAACCTTACATGACCACGTTCATGAGACCGGTTCCACCAACAGACATGCAACTTGTTTTGCATAAAGGTGGCTGGCGGGTGTCTGTTTCTCCAACTTTAGTTGAATCGAATTTGACTACGACCGGTCCTTATTGAAGGTTAAAACAATACACTTCATGAAAAATTGTTGTGGTTTTGATGCGTAGGTAAGAACAGTTCTTGCTAGAAGCCCGTAGCAGCCACGTAAAACTTGCAAGAACAAGGTAGAGGACGTCTAACTTGTTTTTCTAGGGCATGTTGTGATGTGATATGGTCAAGACATGATGTGATATAAGTTATTGTATGGGATGATCATGTTTTGTAAAAGTTATCGGCAACTGGCAGGAGCCTTATGGTTGTCGCTTTATTGTATGAAATGCAATCGCCATGTAATTACTTTACTTTATCACTATGCGGTAGCAATAGTTGTAGAAGTAATAGTTGGTGAGACGACAATGATGCTACGATGGAGATCAAGGTGTGAAGCCGGTGATGATGGAGATCATGATGGTGCTTTGGAGATGGAGATCAAAGGCACAAGATGATGATGGCCATATCATGTCACATATTTTGATTGCATGTTTTGTTTATCTTTTATGCATCTTATTTTTGCTTAGTACGGCGGTAGCATTATAAGATGACCCCTTACTAAAATTTCAAGGTATAAGTGTTCTCCCTGAGTATGCACCGTTGCGACAGTTCGTCGTGCCGAGACACCACGTGATGATCGGGTGTGATAAGCTCTACATTCACATACAACGGGTGCAAGACAGTTTTGCACATGCGGAATACTCAGGTTAAACTTGACGAGCCTAGCATGTACAGACATGGCCTCGGAACACTGGAGACCGAAAGGTCGAACGTGAGTCATATAGTAGATATGATCAACATAGAGATATTCACCATTGAAGACTACTCCATCTCACATGATGATCGGACATGGTTTAGTTGATATGGATCACTTGATCATTTAGATGACTTGAGGTATGTCTATCTAAGTGGGAGTTCTTAAATAATATGATTAATTGAACTTAATTTATCATGAACTTAGTCCTGATAGTATTTGCATATCTATGTTATAGATCAATAGCTCGCGTATAGCTCCCCTGTTTTATTTATGATATGTTCCTAGAGAAAACTAAGTTGAAAGATGATAGTAGCAATGACGCAGACAAGATCTGTGATCTGAGGATTATCCTCGTTGCTGCACAGAAGAATTATGTCCTTGATGCATGATACCTCCCCGTCGTATCTATAATTTTTTATTGTTCCATGCCAATATTATACAACTTTTATATACTTTTGGCAACTTTTTATACTATTTTTGGGACTAACATATTGATCCAGTGCCCATTGCTAGTTCCTGTTTGTTGCATGTTTTTTGTTTCGCAGAAAATCCATATCAAACGGAGTCCAAACGGGATAAAAACTGATGGAGATTTTTTTGAATATATGTGATTTTTGGGAAGAAGAATCATTGTGAGATGATGCCTGAGGGGGCCACGAGGCAGGGGGCGCACCCTAGGGGATCAGACGCGCCCTCGGCCCTCGTGGCCACCCCGTAAGGCAGTTGGTGCCCTTCTTTCGCCGCAAGAAAGCCAATATCCGGATAGAAATCGTGTTAAACTTTCAGCCCAATCGGAGTTACGGATCTCCGGGAATATAAGAAACGGTGAAAGGCCAGAATCAAAAACGCAGAAACAGAGAGAGACAGAGAGACAAATCCAATCTCGAAGGGGATCTCACCCCTCCGCCGCCATGGAGGCCAAGGAACAGAGGGGAAACCCTTCTCCCATCTAGGGAGAAGGTCAAGGAAGAAGAAGAAGAAGAAGAAGAAGAAGAAGGTGGCTCTCTCCCCCTCTCTCCCGGTGGCACCGGAACACCGCCGGGGCCATCATCGTCACCGCAATCTACACCAGCACCTCTGTCATCTTCACCAACATCTTCATCACCTTCCCCCATCTATGTACAGCGGTCCACTCTCCCGCAACCCGCTGTACCCTCTACTTGAGCATGGTGCTTTATGCTTCATATTATTATCCAATGATGTGTTGCCATCCAATGATGTCTGAGTAGATTTTCGTTGTCCTATCGGTAATTGATGAATTGCTATGATTGGTTTAATTTGCTTGTGGTTATGTTGTTGTCCTTTGGTGCCCATCATATGAGCGTACACGTGGATCACACCATAGGGTTAGTTGCATGTTGATAGGACTATGTATTGGAGGGCAAGAGTGACAGAACCTTCAACCTAGCATAGAAATTGATGCATACGAGATTGAAGGGGGACCAATATATCTTAATGCTATGGTTGGGTTTTACCTTAATGAACATTAGTAGTTTCGGATGCTTGCTAATAGTTCCAATCATAAGTGCATAAAATTCCAAGTCAGGGATGCCATGCTAGCAGTGGCCTCTCCCACATAAAACTTGATATCGGTCTAGTAACGTAGTCAATTGCTTAGGGACAATTTCGCAACTCCTACCACCACTTTTCCACACTCTCTATACTAACTTTATTGCTTCTTTACTCTGACGCGACCGGTTTTCCGGGTATAAATTTTCCAGAAAATGGCCGTTGTGCTCACCAGCCCCAGGATTACTGTTAGCTGATGAGGCACCAACTTGTTACAGAAATTCCATGCAAAAGTGCAAAATATGTAGTACAAGACCATTGTGGCCTATGAGTACATCAAATGGTTTCTAGTGGTTGAGGGCGGAAGCGGTTTGTGGATCTCCACGGTCTATGGGACTCCATGTCCCACAGGAACAGCTGACCAGGTTAACTCCTATCTTCGCGAGGCTGCTATCACCGTTGCTTAGGTCCCGAGGCTGTCATCGCCACGCTCCTCTCCAAGCAATCTGGCCAAGACAATAGCCAAGGACAAGACAGTGACTACTTTGAATGTACTCGCAAACATTAAGAACACAGGTATAATATAATTGATCAACATACACTGAAATATTCTATGATCACATCGTCAGACATAAATAAAATCTTGTTGCGTGCAAGCAGGTTATTTATGTGCAACCAGAATATGTAATGACAGAATAGTAATAAAATGCACCGATCGGATGTCTGAAGCGACGTCTCGGAAGGATAGTAAAAGTGAGCATGCCTCAGTCGGGCATCTTAGCGACACCACATAAGGGGCTTATAAAGTAAATAAAATAACAAGCATGCCACAGTCAGGCGTCTGAGCGACGCCACATAAAGGGCTTATAAGAAAATGAAATAACAAACATGCCACAGTCGGGCGTCTGAGCAATGCCACATAAAGGGCTTATATGAAAATGAAATAACGAACATGCCACAGTCGGGCTTCTGAGCGACGCCGCATAAAGGGCTTATATATACAAACATAATCATAGTGAATATCCAGGGGGTGGTACCGTCCCAGGGATATTCATTATTTCAAACAATGCAAACGGTTAGTCCATAATGATAATAATCATAACCATCATATATCACAAGTCATAATCAATATTCGGGTTTAGTAGTTTCTCCTCCGAAGACCGACACTAAGACCGACACTTGACCCATCCCAGACTGAAATCCTTAACCATGGACACGGCTATTCGAATAGGTTTAATATCTCTGCAGAGAGTGTACTCTTTACCCACGAGTAACGGATTCCTTTAGTCCATCGGACTAATTCCGTCTACAGTCTTTTAATTGAAACACACCCGACTTGCACACACCAGCTTTTACTCGTGTCTGGAATCACCCATGACACCTGTTAAGCAAAACTCTAAGTGGGGAGGCTACAACCTCGCGTAGCATGAGATCAAATTTCTATCACGCGCTCTAAGGGGTGCCCCCCTCTCGGTCCCAACCGGATACACCCATGCCCCCGGACCAGGTGGCATGCCTACCGGCTACAACCGGTATCTTCCACCATGGCCTCTCTGTATGGTGTGTGCCAAGACAAGGGTTAACAACTTACTGAACCATACCCCACCTACAGCAGGGACCAGTGACAGTACGAAACAAGTATGGGGGTTACCGGAACAAGACTCGATCTACGGCCGACTCTGGAGGCTTATAAGTTCCCTGCATGACATGTATAACAAATATATTTCAACCAACAGAATCACCACCCATTATACCTTACTATGCCATACCGGACATAACCGTCCCGACGGAGACCGGCGACAAGCTCACGCCTACCCAAGGCAGAGGCTTTCCCGGGTTCCTTTCCGGCATGCATGCAAGGCACATGAGGATGATTACCATCACATGTATATTCATTTCCAACAGCAAGGAAATCACTAATATGCATTCATGCAAATGATCGCATCATCACATAAAATAACGAGTTCTCCGAAATAAGGTGGTGTTATAATCGTGTCAACCAACACATCAAAAATATTATGCCAGGGTTCAAGATGCTTGCCTTCATGGTGTGAAAAGGCAGGGTGCACTCCAAATCTTTTGAAAGCTTTCTTCTCTTCAAAAATCCTATTTTCAAAAATATGCAAATAACACATATTTCAAAAACAGTACAAAAAAGTTGTTTGGAAAATTTTCAAATAAATCTTAAAATAAAGTAGACAGAATTTGAGAGATGTAGGAAAAAGAATCAATTCATTTGGAGTTATAATTAAAAAGTTATAGCCAGTCAAAGTTGTGGTCAAAATCTGTTTTTTAAAAATAAAACAAAAAGAAAACGTTTTAGTCACGAATACGCTTTCTAAGTAGGGGTTACATACTTGGGGTTTTACGCTTTCACTTAACACGCGTGGCGGCGGGGTGGGTCACTGACAGTGGGTCCAGGGGGCCCACTGGTCAGGTTTGACTAGTCCTCTCCCTCCTCTTCCTCTGTCCCGAGCGGAGGCGGAACTCCGGCGATCGTCGCCGGCGATTGGCGGCTCCTCGCGGGGCCCCGAGGGCGGGGATGGATCCGCCACTCCAGGGCGGTCCTCCCGGTGGTCGTCAGGCAGGAGGGGACGGAGGGAGCTGCCGGCGGCGAGCTTCGCGGCGGAGGAGGTTTCGGGGGCAAAGTGAATTTTCGCCTGCGGCGAGTCCCGAGCAAAATTGAGTGGGGGTTTGGACTCATGAGAGGGAGAGGGAGTTCCTGGTGAAGAGGGTGGAGAGGGGGAGGTCCTGGTGGCGCCGGAACGGCCGGGGCAGTGGCGGTGGCAGAAGTTGCCGGAGAGGAAGAAGATGACTCCTCGGGTCGATCCATTGCTACGGGAGGGTCAGTGAGGGAGTGAGAGAGGTTGCCTGAGGCCTGGACGAGCTCGGGGGTGCTATATATAGCGCATCCATGGCGGTTCCGTGGTCGAGGATAAGGTCGCCGGCGAACCGACGTTCTGTAGCTTGCAGGGCGACGTGGAGGCGACGAGAGCTAGCAGACACGCTTGGGGATAAGCTTGCGCTGTTCCAAGTGGCAGGTGGCGAGCCGGGGTGGCTTTGGCGGCGCCTACCGTGGCAGAGGCGCTGCGGACGCCGGCGTGCCGCCAAGAGGGCTCTGGCGGTGGCTCTGTAGGGCGCCAGGGCGGGCTGGCGTGTTGTGGCGAGAAGGGGAGCGCGTGGCGTGGTTCTGCAGTGTGGGCCAAGCCAGGGGCGACACGGCGGCTCGTGTGCGCGGCTGCAGTTGGCGTGCTCTGGGCGCGCCCAGTGCACGCTTACCAGCTGCTCGGCGAAATGCCATGGCACTCTAGAGCGCTCGGTTGGAGCTGGGGTTTAGCAGGTCTAGGCTAGGGCTTGCAAGGAGATCAGTGGACAAGCTTGATGGGTCAGAGGATCAAGTTCATAACACAAACTTACACTCATGCCAAATCTGTTCATGCCAACAGGGTGTTTGTCAAAATGCCAGAGGCATCTAGGCAGTTCTTGGAGGGGCCAAAATCTCCAGATAGAAGTCTCTTTAGATGAATAAGAGGGTGGTGAGGTTAGTTTGTGAAAAGCACAAACTTGTTAGTGCAAGTTTTGCCGAACTTCAAATCTGGACAGGATGTGAATGGCATTATTTCATGAACCAAAAATATGCCAATGGTTGCATGCTCCTGGACTTAGGGGTTTGGTAGGGCTGTCTACAAGTAGGAGAAAACACAAGATCATTGGAGCAAAATTAAATAGGGTTGTAGTAGAAATCACAAGGCTGGACCAGAATGAAAATGAGGTTGATTCACTCAAATTTTTCAAAGAACAGCACTAGGTTTTTGCATAATGTTGAATCATATGCTACTACCAACATCCCATAATTTTGGTGGAGGCCAGAAGGAAATATTTAAATGGGTTGCAGTGCAAAATTGCACTCTGGACCAGAGAAGAAAAATTGATGCAGAGCTCAAAATATTACATGAATAAAAGATATTTTTGCATAAAAGTGATTTAGAAACATCACATGACATCTCCAAATTTTGGTTGGAATTTTAAGTGAATTTATCAAATGGTTGTAGTTCAAATATGGCCATATAACCTTGGAAAACCATTTTTCAAGAAAATACAAATTAAGCAAATTAATTATGTAATTACTTCTACTAATAAAAGAAAAGTTTTTCTTGAGAGGTTAAACAAGTCCAAAAACATATTTGAAAAGTTTTCACTTTGGGGAAAAACTCCATAAATCAAGGGAGGAAAAGGTTCAAAAATAAAAAGGGAGCCCAGAGAATAAAAGTTTTTAATTCCTGGAAAATTTTTAATTAATAAAACAAGGTCAAAAATTTGGGGTGTCGCAACACTACCCCCCTTAAGAAAAATCTCGTCCTCGAGATTTGATAAGGGTTGTTTTTTTTGAAAATATCTTCCGTGTTAGTTGGAACCAAAAAGCTTACTCATAGCACAAACTTTGTGTGGCCGGGGTTGGTTTTTTTTTGGTACGCTCGAAGTAAAATGCAACCGTTCACCGGCGTACACAAGCATGGTAAAAAAAATCGAGGCGCTCAAGCAAACATCATTCAATCATGGCGACACTCAAATACAGGGCGTGGCCGTACTAACGCTCGGTACTAATCGAGTAAATTAGTCTACCTCGTTCATATCCAAGCGGGCGTGCCTTGTGGATGTCGAGGCTTCTCCTCTGGTCTCACTGTCAGAATTAGCTGGAGTGGGTTGAGGCTAGCGTGCCCTTTTATAGAAAAGGGGACGGAGTCTTCCTTCGCACGCTTGCGAAAAGACTATTCAAGATTCGGTCACTCGCGCATGAGCGACAGGTTAGGTTGATAGGTTGGGCACCGACTGCAAAAAGTGTCGGGGTCACTGTGTGGCTATCCTGCATGAGAGGCTTGGCTGGGGTTTTGTTATGGCCTGGTGGGTTGGTTTACCTAGATTTTATAGACCCGGCTAGATAGGATTAGCCAATGGTCAGCCTGGCTCTGATACCAAGTCTGACGCGACCGGTTTTCCGGGTATAAATTTCCAGAAAATGGCCGTTGTGCTTACCAGCCCCAGGATTACTGTTAGCTGATGAGGCACCAACTTGTTACAGAAATTCCAAGAAAAAGTGCAAAATATGTAGTACAAGACCATTGTGGCCTATGAGTACATCAAATGGTTTCTAGTGGTTGAGGGCGGAAGCGGTTTGTGGATG
Source organism: Triticum urartu (assembly GCF_003073215.2). Lineage (NCBI taxonomy): Eukaryota > Viridiplantae > Streptophyta > Magnoliopsida > Poales > Poaceae > Triticum > Triticum urartu. Next base: position 170,788,923 of record NC_053028.1, on the reverse strand, counting down.
CGCCAAGTAAATATTCAAGGAGACTCAAGTGTCTAAGCTTGGGGATGCCCCAGAAGGCATCCCATCTTTCTTCAACAAGTATTGGTATGTTTTCGGATTCGTTTCATTCATGTGATATGTGCAAATCTTGGAGCGTCTTTTGCATTTATTTTTCACTTTTATTTTATGCACCATGCTGGTATGAGATAGTCCTTGGTTGATTTATAGAATGATCATTGCACTTCACTTATATTTTTTGAGTATGGCTTTATAGAATGCTTCATGTGCTTCACTTATATCATTTGAAGTTTGGATTGCCTGTTTCTCTTCACATAGTAAACCGCCATTTGTAGAATGCTCTTTTGCTTCACTTATATTTGTTAGAGCATGGGCATATCTTTTGTAGAAAGAATTAAACTCTCTTGCTTCATTTCTATCTATTTAGAGAGATGACAGGAATTGGTCATTCACATGGTTAGTCATAAAATCCTACATAAAACTTGTAGATCACTGAATATGATATGTTTGATTCCTTGCAATAGTTTTGCGATATAAAGGTGGTGATATTAGAGTCGTTCTAGTTGAGTAATTGTGAAATTGAGAAATACTTCTGTTGAGGTTTGCAAGTCCCGTAGCATGCACGTATGGTAACCATTGTGTGAAATTTGAAGCATGAGGTGTTCCTTTGATTGCCTTCCCTATGAGTGGCGGTCGGGGATGAGCGATGGTGTTTTCCTACCAATCTATCCCCCTAGGAGCATGCGTGTAGTGCTTGGTTTTGATGACTTGTAGATTTTTGCAATAAGTATGTGAGTTCTTTATGACCAATGTTGAGTCCATGGATGATACGCACTCTCACCCTTCCATCATTGCTAGCCTCTTCGGTACTGTGCATTGCCCTTTCTCACCTCGAGAGTTGGTGCAAACTTCATCGGTGCATGCAAACCTCGTGATACCATACACTCTATCACACATAAGCCTCCTTATATCTTCCTCAAAACTGCCACCATACCTACCTATCACGGCATTTCCATAGCCATTCCAAGATATATTGCCATGCAACTTCCATCATCGTCATATACATGACTTGAGCATTCATTGTCATATTGCTTTGCATGATCGTAAGATAGCTAGCATGATATTTTCATGGCTTGTCCGTTTTTTGATATCTTTGCTATGCTAGATCATTACACATCCCGGTACACCGCCGGAGGCATTCATATAGAGTCATACTTTGTTCTAGACATCAAGTTGTAATATTGACTTGTAAGTAAATAAAAGTGTGATGATCATCATTATTAGAGCATTGCCCCAGTGAGGAAAGGATGATGGAGACTATGATTCCCCCACAAGTCGGGATGAGACTCCGGACTTAAAAAAGAGAGGCAAAAGAAGCCCAAATAAAAAAAGAGGCCAAGAAGCCCACCAAAAAAACAACAAAAAATGAGAGAAAAAGAGAGCAGGGCAATGCTACTATCCTTTTACCACACTTGTGCTTCAGAGTAGCACCATGTTCTTCATATAGAGAGTCTCTTGAGTTATCACTTTCATATACTAGTGGGAATTTTCATTATAGAACTTGGCTTGTATATTCCGATGATGGGCTTCCTCAAATGCCCGAGGTCTTCATGAGCAAGCAAGTTGGACGCACACCCACTTAGTTTCCAGTTTGAGCTTTCATACACTTATAGCTCTAGTGCACCCGTTACATGGCAATCCCTACTCCTTGCACTGACATCAATTGATGGGCATCTCCATAGCCCGTTGATTAGCCACGTCGATGTGAGAGTTTCTCCTTTTTTGTCTTCTCCACACAACCTCCATCATCATATTCTATTCCACCCATAGTGATATGTCCATGGCTCGCGCTCATTTATTGCGTGAAAGTTAAAAAAGTTTGAGAATACTAAAGTATGAAACAATTGCTTGGCTTGTCAACGGGGTTGTGCTTGATGAGAGCATTTTGTGTGATGAAAATGAAGCATGGCCAAACTATATGATTTTGTAGGGATGAGATTTCTTTGGCTATGTTATTTTGAGGGGACACAATTGCTTGGTTAGTATACTTGAAGTATTATTGTCTTAATGTCAAATGATAGACTATTGCTTTGAATCACTCGTGTCTTAATATTCATGCCATGATTAGATTACATGATCAAGATTATGCTAGGTAGCATTCCACATCAAAAATTATCTTTTTTATCATTTACCTACTCGAGGACGAGCAGGAATTAAGCTTGGGGATTGCTACCTCTTGAGCACTGCGTTGGGTTTTCCCTTGAAGAGGAAACGCTGATGCAGGAAAGTACCATAAGTATTTCTCTCAGTTTTTGAGAACCAAGGTATCAATCCAGTAGGAGACTACATGCAAGTCACCTTGTACCTACACAAACAAATAAGAACCTTGCAACCAACGCGATAAAGGGGTTGTCAATCCCTTCACGGCCACTTGCAAAAGTGAGATCTGATAAAGATAATAAGATAAACATTTTTGGTATTTTTATGATATAGATTGAAAGTAAAGATTGCAAAAAATAGATTGGAAACTTTTATGATGGAAAGTAGACTCAGGGGCCATAGGTATCACTAGTGGCTTCTCTAAAAATAGCATAAGTATTACGGTGGGTGAACAAATTACTGTCGAGCAATTGATAGAAAAGTGCATAATTATGAGAATATCTAGGCATGATCATGTATATAGGCATCACTTCCGTGACAAAGTAGGGCGACACGATTCTGCATCTACTACTATTACTCCACACATCGACCGTCTCCTGCCTGCATCTAGAGTATCAAGTTCATAAGAACAGAGTAATGCATTAAGCAAGATGACATGATGTAGAGGGATAAACTCAAGCAATATGATATTGTCGGTGGGAACGACACCTATGGGATCACTGGGATCCCTTCTACGGTCGGCGGGCGCTGGGTCGTGAGGTGAGCAGGTTTAGGAGCTAGCACATAGATCGTTTACCCAGGTTCGGACCGCGAGGATGCGTAAAACCCTAGTCCTGCTTTGGTGGATGTATTGAGTGTTCTTAAGCTTCTTGAACTATCTATGGTGGCTGCACCGTTCCAAAAAGCCGAATCCCCCTCCTGGTCGCCTCGGGCCTCCTTTTATAGAAAAAGGGGTTGCCAAAGTGGCACACAGGAGGTGGAAAGGCCTACAGTGCGTGAGCTTATCGCACTGCATTATTGGACAAAGTGCATTAAGTGCGCTATGTAGGTGTCCATTAGCTTTATCGGGGACGGGAACGAGGCCCGTCCCATCCGTCGCCGCTCCGCCACGCTTCGACACGCGCCCAGGCTAGCGGTGCATGCAGCGCCATGTAGGCAGGCAAGTAGATGAGGTGCGCGGTGGTAGGGCCTTCATGAAGATCTGCATGCCGCCACGCGGTTGCTTGCTGATTTGGCCTGGAAGCTGCATGTCACCGCGCAGGTGACTGCCCAGCTGGTTGGGCTGGCAGCTACATGCGAATGGCGGCGGGGTCTTGGCTGGTGCGGGCCTGGTAGTGGCCCTGCTGATACCCTCGGCAAGGGTCTTGCCGGGGGCCCGGCAAGGGTCTTGCCGTGGCGTTGCTGTCACCCCAGGCAAGTGTCTTGCCTGGGGGTCCTGTGGATTTCCTCAGCCAGGATCCTGTCGAGGGTCACCGTCTTCTGGTCCTCATCTAAACTCATATGCCTATGGTCTCGACAAAGATCTGCATGCCACCTCAGAGGTGCCTCCTGAGCCCTGGTCCCATGTAGTTGTTGACGGCGTTCGGAACCTTTGGGCTCAAGGGTGGCTCGCTCTGCTGGCATTGGGGAAATTGCCCCGGCAAGGCTCTTGCCAGGGTTGCGGGGGCCCGCCTCGGCAAGGATCTTGCTGAGGGAGTCCACCTCGCCCTCTTGCCCTCCTGCGCTTCTGGTCTTGGCGTCGCCTCAGTTGTCTTGTGCTTCGGCTTCTCTCTGGCTTCCCTCCTCTACCCTGCTAAGTGCGGCCGTGATGCGTGGCTCTGACTGCACGTGCACAAGTAAAGAGGTCAAAAGGAGAGCCCCTACTTTTGTACACTGACAGGAGCCCCCGGGCCTGGTCCACACATAAGCACAACGCGTTGTTGGGCTAGGCCCAGAACGGTGCGCGGGTAGGTGGGGGCGGATTTTACTGTAGTAACTTCTCGTTCGCTGCGCTTCCCCACGACCCGCGTTGAACGCGCGACGTGGAGGGTCGTGCGTGACGTGGGGGTCATGCGTGGGGCGGTTTCCGCACGCATGCGTCACATCATGGTTAATGGGAGAGGAGGCGGCCCACGCCTTCCCCAGAAAAAGAGGAATAACCGCGGGCACGCTGCTCACTTTACCCCCTGCATCTTCTCCAATCTTGGAACCGCTGCCCCCTTCTCCTTCCTTCGCAAGCTTTTGCCTCTTATTTCCACCGCCACGTCTTCGCTGTCCTCCGCCCCTCGCCTCTCGCAGCCACCATGGCCCCCAAAACCAACAAGGGCAAAGGGATGCCCAAGGACGTCGGAGCAACGGAGCCACCGGAGAGTGAGTTGGCGGTGCGGCGGACGCAGCTCGCCCACTTCCCCTCAACGGTCGACGTGTTCGAGATTTGGGACAGCTTCAAGCCCCTTTGGAGGTGCAAGACGCGGGGGGGGGGGGGACGGCAGGGCATCCAACCACGCATGTCATCCCCGCCAACTGCGCCGAGGACGCCCTGAATCGGTACCCGTTTTTCGTCGACTACTTCTCTTGCGGCCTCTGCCCCCTTTCTCCGATTTCTTCAATGATGTAATGCACACATTTGGCTTTCACCTTCTTGGATTTTACTCCAAATGCCGTGTCGTGCATGGCTCTTTTTACCCACCTCTATGAGGGCTTCGTCGGAGTCATCCCCAACACGGTGCTCTTCCGCCATTACTTTTACCCTCGCATCCAGGGAGGAGGCGCCATCTCTGGTTGCGTCACCTGGATCCCGAGGTCCAAGGGGACGTACCCAGAGGGCGCCTAGAAGGAGAGGTGGGAAGAATGGCGGGTCCGGTAGTGTTGGATTGAGGAGGACGACCCACAGGAGTTCAGCCGGGTTCGCCAGGCGCCGCCGGTCCGCAGGCCCGACTGGGGTGACGCCGACACCCATGACGACAAGATCAAGCCCGCCATCACCCGGATTCTTCGCCTCACCAAGGCCGGGCTCACCCTTGAGATGATCGGGGCGGATCTCATCTGCCGCCGATGCTCTGCTGCATAACAAAGGGAGGCCGGCCTGGCTCTTCACGAATGCGGCCAGTATCAGGAGGCTTCGCCCCGGCCTCGACCACAACTTCACGGTGCTAGTGCACGCCCACTTCTGCCAGCGGCTCTTCCAACTGGACGTGGGCCGTGATGGCAAGGCCAAGAGGTCCAGCAAGGCCGCGAAGGCCGGCAAGGTCGCTAAGGGGCCCTTGTTCGGGTTGCCTGCGGGGGTGGTCCCGCTGAGCAATAACTCGCGCCGGAACGACATCATCGCCATGATGCTGGGCTGCAACGCGCATGGCCCGATCTCAAGTTGGGTCGAGCTGCCGGAGGAGCAGGTGCAGGAGTTCTTTGACAATCTGTAGGAGAAGTACATCCACGAAAAGCCGTGGCTCGTCCAAGACACTACCCAGGCGGAGCTGGACTACATCGTCGCAAGGGCGGTGGAGGCGAAACTCGCCAAGGAGGCCGGTAGCGCCGACGGCGTGGAGGACAAGGCCGCGATGGCCGCAGAGGAGAAGGAGCTCACCCAGTGGGCGGAGTCCGCCGGGGAGGCTAGCAGCGCCCGCACCGGGGTCCCTCTTGTCGAGGACGACAATGACGAGCCGTCTGAGGAGGAAGCTGAAGCTGTCGAGCCCCCAGCCGTAGGGAAGGGGCGAGTCATGCGGCGGGCCAGCTCCGGCGAGCCGGTTTGGCCCGGCAGGGCCGTGCAACCCCAGCACGCCCAGGAGACGTCCGCGCACCAAACGAGGTCCACGGCAGCGAAGAAATTGGTGAAGGCCGCGGTGGCGAAGAAGAAAGCATATGCCTCTTCTTCGTCCAAGCGTTCCCCAACTCCACCTGCTTCCCCTCCTCCACTTGCTTCCCCTCCTACCACAAGCAACGACATGAAGGTCTTCTTTGACCTCGGGTCTCTTAGCCCGAGGAGGAAGAGGAAGGCATCAGAAGAGGAGGTGGAGGACGAGTGAGTGCCGTTTCCTTTCGTCATCTCCAGCTCCTTTAACTGTGCTCCTTATCTTAACTTGTTTTCGTTTTGGTAGGGATATGGAGACACTGGCTCAGAGGGTGAAGAGGGCCAGGTCTTCGGCGGGCGGCCAGCCCTCGACGGGCTCCTCAAAGGCACCACTGGTGGTGGTGAGTAGCCCGGACAGCAGCCCCAGCGTAAGTTCGCCACTCGCCCCTCGTCGACGTGTGCCAAGGGCACAATCCTTGGTGCTGACCTTGCCGTGATCGCAGGAGGAGGACAGCAGCAGGAGGAGCCACTGAGGGCTACCCCCAACACGCCGCCTCCGTCAACCACGCCGCCCCAAGGGGTGTCCCCGGCAAGGGCGCCAAGCACCGAGCCCATGCACATGGAGGAGGAGGAGGCAAGCTTGGGCACCGGTGGCCACACCTCGGTGCCTGATGTTGGTGGGGAGCGGGCCTCGTCTTCCCAGCCTGGCATGGGTAAGCCATTCGCCTTCCATCCCTTTCCTCTTTCTGTTCTTTCTGAATCTTGGTCTCAGCTTCGCTTCATCCCCTTCTCGACATCCAGATCCCCTGTCGGCGGACCAGGAGGACATAGATACTGTCATCGAGGACGTCGCCAAGGCCGCCGAGGCGGAGGCCGAAAAGACCGCCGCCGAGGAGGCCGCCAAGGGTACTGCCAAGGACGCCGCCAAGGGGTCTGTCGTGGAGCCCGACAAGGCTACTGCCGAGGAGGCCGGCAAGGGACCCTCCGGGGAGGCCAGCAAGCCTGTTGCTGAGGAGGAGGTGGCTGATGACCAACCTTCCTCCTCCGCTGCTTCTGGCTCCGGAAAGTATCTGAGGGTGGGCGACGACCTTTTCGTCCACCTTCCAGGGGCGTCCAGCTCCAGGGCGCCCATTGACGAAGAGGTGTTCGACGAGGAGGTGCTTGCCGCCGCCGGACTCAAGGTCGTCAACGAGCCAAGCACCGGTGGCGACGGTTCTCAGGAGGAGCGGCTTCTCCAGGCCATGGGCACCAGCTTTCGGAAGCTCCAGGCGCTCAACCACGCCCGCCTGGACAAGATCAAGTCCAGGGCAGCAATGGTGGACAAGGCGAAGGCGGGCCTCAAGGGACGCATTGCCGAGGCGCAAACTTGGTTCCGCCAAGCATGCGAGGAGCTGAAGGCCTCCCAGGGCGAGCTGGCCAAGCACGAGGTGGAGCTCACCATGGAGCGGGCCGACGTCGAGAAGGCCCAGGAGACGGCGAGGAACCTAGCCGCCGAAGCCGAGGCCGCTCAAGCCCAGCATTAGGACGTGCTAAACTCCTAGGAGGAGGACCTTGCCGCGCGTGAGGAGAATCTTACCGCAACGCTCCACGGCAAGGACGAGGAGGTGGAGAAGCTTGTCGTGCAGCGGACCCAGGAGCTGGAGCAGAGGGACAAGGAGGTACTCGATGCCCAGGCTCTGGTTCACGCCGATAAGGTGAAGGAGCTGGAGGTGGAGCGGGACGGACTCAAGGATCAGGTCCTGAAGCTGTCCAATGAGAAGGACATGCTCAATGGTGCCCTGGTTGAGGCACAGGGCGCAGTCCTCGACAAGGCCGAGCAGCTCTCCGAAGCCATCAACTCCATCAAAGACCTCAAACTGAAGCTAGAGGGTCTCGAGGGGATGTTGTCGAAGGGCAAGGCCCGGGAGGAGGCCCTGGCCAAGGACCTGGAGACCAAGAAGCAACTGCGGAAGAATGAAGCCGCCAACCACAAGGATTTTGTGGAGGGTGAGAATCGCTGGGTCGGGCGCATCGAAGGCGTCGCCGGCAGGATCACCACGCAGCTGGCTACCATGGGGATGCCAAATGTGAGATCACCACGCAGCTGGCTACCACGCAGCTACCTTTAATAGTAGGTGTGGATATAGAAAAGGAAATTGCTTAAAGTTTCGTACGACTTAGCTTTCCTATCGCCGCACCGGCGTCCTCGCGCTTGCAGGCGGCGTTGTTCTCTTGGTCGTCTTCTTCTCTGGAAGCCGTGGCCACGAGAAACTGCCAAGCCGGCCGCTAAACCAGATTCTCACAACTGCGTGCCCCTACCTGGCGCACCACAGATGTTGGTGGTAACAACACCAATGGGATCACTGGGATCCCTTCTATGGTCGGCGGGCGCGGGGTCGTCAGGAGAGCAGGTTTAGGAGCTAGCACACAGATCGTTTACCTAGGTTCGGGCCGCGAGGATGCGTAAAACCCTAGTCCTGCTTTGGTGGATGTATTGAGTGTTCTTAAGCTTCTTGAACTAGCTACGGTGGCTGCGCCATTCCAAAAAGCCGAATCCCCCCCTGGTCGCCTCGGGCCTCCTTTTATAGAAAAAGGGGTTTCCACAGTGGCACACAGGAGGTGGAAAGGCCTACAGTGCGTGAGCTTATCGCACTGCATTATGGTACAAAGTGCATTAAATGTGCTATGTACGTGTCCATTAGCTTTATCGGGGACGGGAACAAGGCCCGGCCCGTTCGTCGCCGCTCCGCCTCGCTTTGACACGCGCCCAGGCTAGCGGTGCATGCAGCGCCATGTAGGCAGGCAAGCAGCTGAGGTGGCGCGGTGGTAGGGCCTTCATGAAGATCTGCATGCCGCCACGCGGGTGCTTGCTGATTTGGCCTGGAAGCTGCATGTCACCACACAGGTGCCTGCCCAACTGGTTGGGCTGGCAGCTGCATGCGAACTGCGGCGGGGTCTTGGCTGGTGCGGGCCTGGCAGTGGCCCTACTGATGCCCTCGACAAGGGTCTTGCTGGGGCCCCGGCAAGGGTCTTACCATGGCGTTGCTGTCATCCCCGGCAAGTGTCTTGCCGGGGGGTCCTGTGGATTTCCTCGGCCAGGATCTTGCCGAGGGTCGCCGTCTTCTGGTCCTCATCTAAACTCATATGTCTATGGTCTCGACAAAGATCTGCATGCCACCTCAGAGATGCCTCCCGAGCCCTGGTCCCACATAGTTGTTGACGGCGTTCAGAACCTTTGGGCTCAAGGGTGGCTCGCTCTGCTGGCGTTGGGCAAGTTTCCCCAACAAGGCTCCTGCCGGGGCTGCGGGGGGAGGGGGGCTCGGCAAGGATCTTGCCGAGGGAGTCCACCTCGCCCTCTTGCCCTCCTGCGCTTCTGGTCTTGGCGTCGCCTCGGTTGTCTTGTGCTTCGGCTTCTCTCTAGCTTCCCTCCTCTGCCCTACTAAGTGCGGCCGTGACGCATGGCTTTGACTGCCCGTTCACAAGTAAAGGGGTCAAAAGGAGAGCCCCTACTTTTGTACACCTACTGATATGAACCCCATCTTCTTATCCTCAATGGCAACAATACAATACGTGCATTACTGCCCCTGCTGTCACTGGGAAAGGACACCACAAGATTGAACCCAAAGCTAAGCACTTCTCCCATTGCAAGAAAGATCATTCTAGTAGCCCAAACCAAACTGATAATTCGAAGAGACTTGCAAAGATAACAAATCATACATATAAGAATTCAAAGAAGAACCAAATATTGTTCATAGATAATCTTGATCAGATCTCGACAAACACACCACAAAAATAATTACATCGAATCCAAGAAGATCGAGGAGAACTTTGTATTGAGATCCAAAGAGAGAGAAGAAGCCATCTAGCTAATAACTATGGACCCGAAGGTCTGTGGTAAACTACTCACACATCATCGAAGAGGCTATGGTGTTGATGTAGAAGCCCTCCGTGATCGATTCCCCCTCCGGTGGAGCTCCAGAAAAGGCCCTAAGATGGGATCTCATGGGTACAGAAGGTTGCGGCGGTGGAAATAGGGTTTCGTGGTGCTCTTGGATGTTTTTGGGGTATATGGATATATATAGGAGGAAGAAGTAGGTCGGTGGAGCTGTGAGGGGACCACGAGGGTGGGGGGCGCGCCCAGGGGGCAGGCACACCTCCTTGCCTTGTGGCCTCCTCGCTTCTTTCTTGACGTCCACTCCAAGTCCCCTGGATCATGTTTGTTCCAAAAATAACTCTCCCGAAGGTTTCATTCCGTTTGGATTCCGTTTGATATTCCTTTTCCGCGAAACACTGAAATAGGCAAAAAACAACAATTTGCACTGGGCCTTGGGTTAGTAGGTTAGTCCCAAAAATAATATAAAAGTGTATAATAAATCCCATTGAACATCCAAAACAGATGAAATAATAGCATGGAATAATCAAAAATTATAGATAGGTTGGAGACGTATCAAGCATCCCGAAGCTTAATTCCTGCTCGCCCTCGAGTAGGTAAATGATAAAAACAGAATTTTTGATGTGGAATGCTACCTAGAATAATTCTCAATGTAATTTACTTTATTGTGACATGAATGTTCAGATCCGAAAGATTCAAGACAAAAGTTTAATATTGACATAAAAATAACAATACTTCAAGCATACTAACTAAGCAATCATGTCTTCTCAAAATAACATGGCCAAATAAAGTTCATCCCTACAAAATCATATAGTTTGGTCATGCTCCATTTTTGTCACACAAGAATGCTCTCATCATGCACAACCCCGATGACAAGCCAAGAAATTGTTTCATACTTTAGTAATCTCAAACTTTTTTCAATTTTCTCACACTACATGAGCGTGAGCCATGGATATTATGGGTGGAATAGAATATAATGATGGGGGTTATGTGGAGAAGACAAAAAAGGACAAAGTCTCACATTGACGCGGCTAATCAACAGGCTAGGGAGATGCCCATCAATTGATGTCAATGCAAGGAGTAGGGATTGCCATGCAACGGATGCACTAGAGCTATAAATGTATGAAAGCTCAACAAAAGAAACTAAGTGGGTGTGCATCCAACTTGCTTGCTCACGAAGACCTAGGGCATTTGAGGAAGCTCATAGTTGGAATATACAAGCCAAGTTCTATAATGAAAAATTCCCACTAGTATATGAAAGTGACAAAACAAGAGACTCTCTATCATAAAGATCATGTTGCTACTTTGAAGCACAAGTGTGAAAAAAAAGGATAGTAGCATTGCCCCTTTTTTTCTTCTGTTTTTGGGCCTTTATTTTTTTATTTGGCCTTCCTTATTTTTTTGGGACAATGCTCTATTAATGATGATCATCACAGTTCTATTTATTTACAACTCAATGATTACAACTCGATACTAGAACAAAATATGACTATATGAATGCCTCCGGCGGTGTACCGGGAAGGGCAATGAATCAAGAGTGGCATGTATGATAAATTATACATGGTGGCTTTGCCACAAATATGATGTCAACTACATGATCATGCAAGGCAATATGACAATGATGAAGCGTGTCATAATAAATGAAACAGTGGAAAGTTGCATGGCAATATATCTCAGAATGGCTATGGAAATGCCATAATAGGTAGGTATGGTGGCTGTTTTTAGGAAGATATAAGGAGGCTTATGTATGATAGAGCGTATCATATCACGGGGTTTGGATGCACCGGCGAAGTTTGCACCAACTCTCAAGGTGAGAAAGGGCAATGCACGGTACGAAGAGGCTAGCAATGATGGAAAGGTAAGAGTGCATATAATCCAAGGACTCAACATTAGTCATAAATAACTCACATACTTATTGCAAAAATCTACACGTCATCAAAAACCAAGCATTACGCGCATGCTCCTAGGGGGATAGATTGGTAGGAAAATACCATCGCTTGTCCCCGACCGCCACTCATAAGGATGACAATCAAAGAACACCTCATGTTTCAAATTTGTTACACAACGGTTACCATACGTGCATGCTACAGGACTTGCAAACTTCAACACAAGTATTTCTCAAATTCACAACTGCTCAACTAGAACTACTCTAATATTACCATCTTCATATCTCAAAACAATCATCAAGTATCAAACTTCTCATAGTATTCAATGCACCTTTTTATGAAAGTTTTTATTATACCAATCTTGGATGCCTATCATATTAGGACTAATTTTATAGCCAAAGCAAATTACCATGCTGTTCTAAAGGACTCTAAAAATAATATAAGTGAAGCATGAGAGATCAATAATTTCTATAAAATAAAACCACCACCGTGCTCTAAAAGATATAAGTGAAGCACTAGAGCAAAATTATCTAGCTCAAAAGATATAAGTGAAGCACATAGAGTATTCTAATAAATTCCGATTCATGTGTGTCTCTCCCAAAAGTTGTGTACAACAAGGATTATTGTGGTAAACTAAAAAGCAAAGACTCAAATCATACAAGACGCTCCAAGCAAAACACATATCATGTGGTGAATAAAAATATAGCATCAAGTAAAGTTACCGATGGACGAAGACGAAAGAGGGGATGCCTTCCAGGGCATCCCCAAGCTTAGGCTTTTTGTTGTCCTTGAATTTTACCTTGGGGTTCCTTGGGCATCCCCAAGCTTGAGTATTCTATAGTCTCACCTAAATAGCTTGGCGTAATCCATCAAATCTTTACCCAAAACTTGAAAACTTCACAACACAAAACTCAACAGAAAATCACATGAGCTCCGTTAGCGAAAGAAAACAAACCACCACTTCAACGTACTGTAATGAACTCATTATTTATTTATATTGGTGTTAAACCTACTGTATTCCAACTTCTCTATGGTTCATACCCTCCGATACTAGCCATAGATTCATCAAAATAAGCAAACAACACACGAAAAACAGAATCTGTCAAAAACAGAACAGTCTATAGTAATCTGTATCAAACGTATACTTATGGAACCCCCAAAATTCTGAAATACATTTCTGGACGTGAGGAATTTATCTATTAATCATATGCAAAAATAATCAACTAATATCACTCTCCAGTAAAAATAGCAGAAATCTCGTGAGCGCTAAAGTTTCTGTTTTTTACACACAAGATCGCAAAGACTTTCCCCAAGTCTTCCCAAAGGTTCTACTTGGCACAAACACTAATTAAAACATAAAACACACATCAAAAGAGGCTATAGATAATATTTATTACTAACAGAACAAAAAGCAAGGAAAAATAAAAATTGGGTTGCCTCCCAACAAGCGCTATCGTTTAACGCCCCTAGCTAGGCAAAAGCAAGGATATATCTAGGTATTATCATCTTTGGTAGGCAATTCTTCAATAGAACACTTATAACCCTTAGGAGTTCCCTTCCTTTTGTTAATGATCAAACTCCTAAAGAAATCAAGAAATTCATTTGTAGCAAAAGGTTCCTTAAATAGCGAAAAAGTTGGGGTGAACACTTATGGATTTGAGATCTGCATTTTCCTTACCAGAAGATTCACCCTTATTTTTAGGAACATACATCGGTTTGGCAATTTTAGCATTAGGAGGATTCGGAGTAGTTCTTATGGAGGAAAAGGCAGACCCTAAGTTGGTAATAATATCCTCAAGTTTATTAATTCTTGTGGAATCTTGATCTATCTTTTCATTAACTATGGGTTCCTTTTCTTTAAAAAAATTCAGAGTAACTCCTACCTTAGATCCATATTGGGTAATCTGGTTGTGGATATTTTTATCCAAATTTTCACCAACTCTATAGTGGCAACTTTATTTTCAATAATTTCAAGCCTTTGCATCACATGTTCCAAAGTTAAAATAGTTCCATTAACCAAAAGGGGTGGGCCAAACAAATCTATCATAGCATTATAAGAATCAAAAGTATGGCTACCCAAGAAATTCCCTCCGGTAATGGTATCAAGAATATATCTGTTCCAAGGAGTGATGCCTACATAAAAATTGCGAAGAAGAACGGAAGTGAGATTGCTTCCTAGTTGGATCTATTTTGAGCATTGCAAATTATATACCAAGCATCTTTTAAATTTTCTCCCTCCCTTTGTTTAAAATTAAGAACTTCATGATCGGGAGTACTAACAATGATAGGAGGACTAGCCATGACGGCGAAACAAAAACCTAACACACAGACACAAGAAGCAAGCGAAAAAGAGACGAAAAAAGGGCGAATAAAACAGCAAAGGGTGAAGTGGGGGAGAGGAAAACGAGAGGCAAATGGCAAATAATGTAATGCGAGGGATAAGAGTTTGTGATGGGTACTTGGTATGTCTTGACTTGCGTAGATCTCCCCGGCAACGGCCAGAAATCCTTCTTGCTACCTCTTGAGCACGTTGGTGGTTTTCCCTTGAAGAGGAAAGGGTGATGCAGCAAAGTAGCATAAGTATTTCCCCTCAGTTTTTGAGAACCAAGGTATCAATCCAGTAGGAGACTACACGCAAGTCACCTCGCACCTACAAACAAATAAGAACCTTCGCAACCAAAGCGATAAAGGGGTTGTCAATCCCTTCACGCCACTTGCAAAGTGAGATCTGATAGAGATAATAAGATAAATATTTTTGGTATTTTTATGATATAGATGAAAGTAAAGATTGCAAAATAAAATAGATTGGAAACTATAGATGGAAAATAGACCCGGGGGCCATAGGTTTCACTAGTGGCTTCTCTCAAGATAGCATAAGTATTGCGGTGGTGAACAAATTACTATCGAGCAATTGATAGAAAAGCGAATAATTATGAGAATATCTAGGCATGATCATGTATATAGGCATCACAGTCTCGACAAGTAGACCAAAATGATTCTGCATCTACTACTATTACTCCACACATCGACCGACCCCTGCCTACTTGTTGGGTTTCGTAGTAATTTCAAAAAAATTCCTACGCACACGCAAGATCATGTGATGCATAGCAACGAGGGGGAGAGTGTTGTCTACGTACCCAACGCAGACTGACTGCGGAAGCGATGACACGACGTAGAGGAAGTAGTCGTACGTCTTCACGATCCAACCGATCAAGCACCGAAACTACGGCACCTCCGAGTTCGAGCACACGTTCAGCTCGATGACGATCCCCGGACTCCGATCCAGCAAAGTGTCGGGGTAGAGTTTCGTCAGCACGACGGCGTGGTGAAGATCTTGATGAACTACAGCAGCAGGGCTTCGCCTAAACTCCGCTACAGTATTATCGAGGAATATGGTGGCAGGGGGCACCGCACACGGCTAAGGAATAGATCACGTGGATCAACTTGTGTGTTCTAGGGTGCCTCTACCTCAGTATATAAAGGAGCCAAGGGGGGAGAGGGGAGCCGGCCAAGGGAGAGGGCGCAGGAGGAGTCCTACTCCTTCCGGGAGTAGGACTCCCCCCCCCAATCCTATTCCAACTAGGATTCCCAAGGGGGGGGAAAGAGAGAGAGGGGGGGCGGCCACCTTCTCCTAGTCCTAATAGGACTAGGGGAGGGGGAAGTGGCGCAGCCACCTTGGGCTGCCCCTTTCTCCTTTCCACTAAGGCCCATGAAGGCCCATATGGCTCCCGGGGGGTTCCGGTAACCTCCCGGTAATCCGGTAAAATCCCGATTTCACCCGGAACACTTCTGATGTCCAAACATAGGCTTCCAATATATCAATCTTTATGTCTCGACCATTTCGAGACTCCTCGTCATGTCCGTGATCACATCCGGGACTCCGAACAACCTTCGGCACATCAAAATGCATAAACTCATAATGTAACTGTCATCGTAACCTTAAGCGTGCGGACCCTACGGGTTCGAGAACAATGTAGACATGACCGAGACATGTCTCCGGTCAATAACCAATAGCGGGACCTGGATGCCCATATTGGCTCCTACATATTCTATGAAGATCTTTATCGGTCAGACCGCATAACAACATACGTTGTTCCCTTTGTCATCGGTATGTTACTTGCCCGAGATTCGATCGTCGGTATCCAATACCTAGTTCAATCTCGTTACCGGCAAGTCTCTTTACTCGTTCCGTAATACATCATCTGACAACTAAAATATTAGTTGTAATGCTTGCAAGGCTTATGTGATGTGTATTACCGAGAGGGCCCAGAGATACCTCTTCGACAATCGGAGTGACAAATCCTAATCTCGAAATACGCCAACCCAACATCTACCTTTGGAGACACCTGTAATGCTCCTTTATAATCACCCAGTTACGTTGTGACGTTTGGTAGCACCCAAAGTGTTCCTCCGGTAAACGGGAGTTGCATAATCTCATAGTCATAGGAACATGTATAAGTCATGAAGAAAGCAATAGCAACATACTAAACGATCGGGTGCTAAGCTAATGGAATGGGTCATGTCAATCAGATCATTCAACTAATGATGTGACCTCGTTAATCAAATAACAACTCACTGTTCATGGTCAGGAAACATAACCATCTTTGATTAACGAGCTAGTCAAGTAGAGGCATCCTAGTGACACTTTGTTTGTCTATGTATTCACACATGTATTATGTTTCCGGTTAATACAATTCTAGCATGAATAATAAACATTTATCATGATTATAAGGAAATAAATAATAACTTTATTATTGCCTCTAGGGCATATTTCCTTCAGTCTCCCACTTGCACTAGAGTCAATAATCTAGATTATACTGTAATGATTCTAACACCCATGGAAACTTGGTGCTGATCATGTTTTGCTCGTGGAAGAGGCTTAGTCAACGGGTCTGCAACATTCAGATCCGTATGTATCTTGCAAATCTCTATGTCTCCCACCTGGACTAGATCCCGGATGGAGTTGAAGCGTCTCTTGATGTGTTTGGTCCTTTTGTGAAATCTGGATTCCTTTGCCAAGGCAATTGCACCAGTATTGTCACAAAAGATTTTCATTGGATCTGATGCATTAGGTATGACACCTAGATCGGATATGAACTCCTTCATCCAGACTCCTTCGTTCGCTGCTTCCGAAGCAGCTATGTACTCCGCTTCACATGTAGATCCCGCGACGACGCTTTGTTTAGAACTGCACCAACTGACAGCTCCACCGTTTAATGTAAACACGTATCCGGTTTGCGGTTTAGAATCGTCCGGATCAGTGTCAAAGCTTGCATCAACGTAACCTTTTACGGTGAGCTCTTTGTCACCTCCATATACGAGAAACATATCCTTAGTCCTTTTCAGGTATTTCAGGATGTTCTTGACCGCTGTCCAGTGATCCACTCCTGGATTACTTTGGTACCTCCCTGCTAAACTTATAGCAAGGCACACATCAGGTCTGGTACACAGCATTGCATACATGATAGATCCTATGGCTGATGCATAGGGAACATCTTTCATATTCTCTCTATCTTCTGCAGTGGTCGGGCATTGAGTCTTACTCAACTTCACACCTTGTAACACAGGCAAGAACCCTTTCTTTGCTTGATCCATTTTGAACTTCTTCAAAATTTTGTCAAGGTATGTGCTTTGTGAAAGTCCAATTAAGCGTCTTGATCTATCTCTATAGATCTTAATGCCTAATATGTAAGTAGCTTCACCGAGGTCTTTCATTGAAAAACTTTTATTCAAGTATCCCTTTATGCTATTCAGAAATTCTATATCATTTCCAATTAGCAATATGTCATCCACATATAATATCAGAAATGCTACAGAGCTCCCACTCACTTTCTTGTAAATACAGGCTTCTCCAAAAGTCTGTATAAAACCAAAGGCTTTGATCACACAATCAAAACGTTTATTCCAACTCCGAGAGGCTTGCACCAGTCCATAAATGGATCGCTGGAGCTTGCACACTTTGTTAGCTCCCTTTGGATCGACAAAACCTTCCGGTTGCATCATATACAACTCTTCTTCCAGAAATCCATTCAGGAATGCAGTTTTGACATCCATCTGCCAAATTTCATAATCATAAAATGTGGCAATCGCTAACATGATTCGGACGGACTTAAGCATCGCTACGGGTGAGAAGGTCTCATCGTAGTCAATCCCTTGAACTTGTCGAAAACCTTTTGCGACAAGTCGAGCTTTGTAGACAGTAACATTACCATCAGCGTCAGTCTTCTTCTTAAAGATCCATTTATTTTCAATTGCTTGCCGATCATCGGGCAAGTCAACCAAAGTCCATACTTTGTTCTCATACATGGACCCCATCTCAGATTTCATGGCTTCGAGCCACTTTGCGGAATCTGGGCTCACCATCGCTTCTTCATAGTTTGTAGGTTCATCATGATCTAGTAGCATGACTTCCAGAACAGGATTACCGTACCACTCTGGTGCGGATCTTACTCTGGTTGATCTACGAGGTTCAGTAGTATCTTGATCTGAAGTTTCATGATCATTATCATTGGCTTCCTCACTAACTGGTGTAGGTGTCACTGAAACAGTTTTCTTTGATGAACTACTTTCCAGTAAGGGAGCAGGTACAGTTACCTCGTCAAGTTCTACTTTCCTCCCACTCACTTCTTTCGAGAGAAACTCCTTCTCTAGAAAGGATCCATTCTTGGCAACGAATGTCTTGCCTTCGGATCTGTGATAGAAGGTGTACCCAACAGTTTCCTTTGGGTATCCTATGAAGACACATTTCTCCGATTTGGGTTCGAGCTTATCAGGTTGAAGCTTTTTCACATAAGCATCGCAGCCCCAAACTTTAAGAAATGACAACTTTGGTTTCTTGCCAAACCACAGTTCATAAGGCGTCGTCTCAACGGATTTTGATGGTGCCCTATTTAACGTGAATGCGGCCGTCTCTAGAGCATAACCCCAAAACGATAGCGGTAAATCAGTAAGAGACATCATAGATCGCACCATATCCAGTAAAGTACGATTACGACGTTCGGACACACCATTACGCTGTGGTGTTCCAGGTGGCGTGAGTTGCGAAACTATTCCACAATTTTTCAAATGTACACCAAACTCGTAACTCAAATATTCTCCTCCACGATCAGATCGTAGAAACTTTATTTTCTTGTTACGATGATTTTCAACTTCACTCTGAAATTCTTTGAACTTTTCAAATGTTTCAGACTTATGTTTTATTAAGTAGATATACCCATATCTGCTTAAATCATCTGTGAAGGTGAGAAAATAACGATATCCGCCACGAGCCTCAATATTCATCGGACCACATACATCGGTATGTATGATTTCCAACAAATCCGTTGCTCTCTCCATAGTACCGGAGAACGGTGTTTTAGTCATCTTGCCCATTAGGCACGGTTCGCAAGTACCAAGTGATTCATAATCAAGTGGTTCCAAAAGTCCATCAGTATGGAGTTTCTTCATGCGCTTTATACCGATATGACCTAAACGACAGTGCCACAAATAAGTTGCACTTTCATTATCAACTCTGCATCTTTTGGTTTCAACATTATGAATATGTGTATTACTACTATCGAGATTCAATAAGAATAGACCACTCTTCAAGGGTGCATGACCATAAAAGATATTACTCATATAAATAGAACAACCATTATTCTCTGATTTAAATGAATAACCGTCTCGCATTAAACAAGATCCAGATATAATGTTCATGCTCAACGCTGGCACCAAATAACAATTATTTAGGTCTAATATTAATCCCGAAGGTAGATGTAGAGGTAGTGTGCCGACCGCGATCACATCGACTTTGGAACCGTTTCCCACGCGCATTGTCACCTCGTCCTTTGCCAGTGCCCGCTTATTCCGTAGTCCCTGATTCGAGTTGCAAATATTAGCAACAGAACCAGTATCAAATACCCAGGTGCTACTGCGAGCTCTAGTAAGGTACACATCAATAACATGTATATCACATATACCTTTGTTCACCTTGCCATCCTTCTTATCTGCCAAATACTTGGGGCAGTTCCGCTTCCAGTGACCAGTCTGCTTGCAGTAGAAGCACTCAGTTTCAGGCTTAGGTCCAGACTTGGGTTTCTTCTCCTGAGTAGCAACTTGCTTGCCATTCTTCTTGAAGTTCCCCTTCTTCTTCCCTTTGCCCTTTTTCTTGAAACTAGTGGTTTTGTTAACCATCAACACTTGATGCTCCTTTTTGATTTCTACCTCCGCAGCTTTTAGCATTGCGAAGAGCTCGGGAATAGTCTTGTTCATCCCTTGCATATTATAGTTCATCACGAAGCTCTTGTAGCTTGGTGGCAGTGATTGGAGAATTCTGTCAATGATGCAATCATCCGGAAGATTAACTCCCAATTGAATCAAGTGATTATTATACCCAGACATTTTGAGTATATGCTCACTGACAGAACTGTTCTCCTCCATCTTGCAGCTATAGAACTTATTGGAGACTTCATATCTCTCAATCCGGGCATTTGCTTGAAATATTAACTTCAACTCCTGGAACATCTCATATGCTCCATGACGTTCAAAACGTCGTTGAAGTCCCGATTCTAAGCCGTAAAGCATGGCACACTGAACTATCGAGTAGTCATCAGCTTTGCTCTGCCAGACGTTCATAACATCTGGTGTTGCTCCAGCAGCAGGCCTGGCACCCAGCGGTGCTTCCAGGACGTAATTCTTCTGAGCAGCAATGAGGATAATCCTCAAGTTACGGACCCAGTCCGTGTAATTGCTACCATCATCTTTCAACTTTGCTTTCTCAAGGAACGCATTAAAATTCAACGGAACAACAGCACGAGCCATCTATCTACAATCAACATAAACAAGCAAGATACTATCAGGGACTAAGTTCATGATAAATTTAAGTTCAATTAATCATATTACTTAAGAACTCCCACTTAGATAGACATCCCTCTAATCTTCTAAGTGATTACGTGACCCAAATCAACTAAACCATGACCGATCATCACGTGAGATGGAGTAGTTTTCAATGGTGAACATCGTTTATGTTGATCATATCTACTATATGATTCACGCTCGACCTTTCGGTCTCCGTGTTCCGAGGCCATATCTGCATATGCTAGGCTCGTCAAGTTTAACCTGAGTATTCTGCGTGTGCAAAACTGGCTTGCACCCGTTGTAGATGGACGTAGAGCTTATCACACCCGATCATCACGTGGTGTCTGGGCACGATGAACTTTGGCAACGGTGCATACTCAGGGAGAACACTTCTTGATAATTTAGTGAGAGATCATCTTATAATGCTACCGTCAATCAAAGCAAGATAAGATGCATAAAAAGATAAACATCACATGCAATCAATATAAGTGATATGATATGGCCATCATCATCTTGTGCTTGTGATCTCCATCTCCGAAGCACCGTCATGATCACCATCGTCACCGGCGCGACACCTTGATCTCCATCGTAGCATCGTTGTCGTCTCGCCAATCTTATGCTTCCACGACTATCACTACCGTTTAGTAATAAAGTAAAGCATTACATCGCGATTGCATTGCATACAATAAAGCGACAACCATATGGCTCCTGCCAGTTGCCGATAACTCGGTTACAAAACATGATCATCTCATACAATAAAATTCAGCATCATGCCTTGACCATATCACATCACAACATGCCCTGCAAAAACAAGTTAGACGTCCTCTACTTTGTTGTTGCAAGTTTTACGTGGCTGCTACGGGCTTAAGTAAGAACCAATCTCACCTACGCATCAAAACCACAACGATAGTTTGTCAAATAGACTCCGTTTTAACCTTCGCAAGGACCGGGCGTAGCCACACTCGGTTCAACTAAAGTTGGAGAGACAATCGCCCGCAAGCCATCTATGTGCAAAGCACGTCGAGGGAACCGGTCTCGCGTAAGCGTACGCGTAAGGTTGGTCCGGGTCGTCTCGTCCAACAATACTGCTGAACCAAAGTATGACATGCTGGTAGGCAGTATGACTTGTATCGTCCACAACTCACTTGTGTTCTACTCGTGCAAATAACATCAATATAAATAACCTAGGCTCGGATGCCACTGTTGGGTTTCGTAGTAATTTCAAAAAAATTCCTACACACACGCAAGATCATGTGATGCATAGCAACGAGGGGGAGAGTGTTGTCTACGTACCCAACGCAGACCGACTGCGGAAGCGATGACACGACGTAGAGGAAGTAGTCGTACGTCTTCACGATCCAACCGATCAAGCACCGAAACTACGGCACCTCCGAGTTCGAGCACACGTTCAGCTCGATGACGATCCCCGGACTCCGATCCAGCAAAGTGTCAGGGTAGAGTTTCGTCAGCACGACGGCGTGGTGACGATCTTGATGAACTACAGCAGCAGGGCTTCGCCTAAAATCCGCTACAGTATTATCGAGGAATATGGTGGCAGGGGGCACCGCACACGGCTAAGGAAGAGATCACGTGGATCAACTTGTGTGTTCTAGGGTGCCTCTACCTCAGTATATAAAGGAGCCAAGGGGGGAGAGGGGCGCCGGCCAAGGGAGAGGGCGCAGGAGGAGTCCTACTCCTTCCGGGAGTAGGACTCCCCCCCCCCAATCCTATTCCAACTAGGATTCCCAAGGGGGGGAAGAGAGAGAGGGGGGGGCGGCCACCTTCTCCTAGTCCTAATAGGACTAGGGGAGGGGGAAGTGGCGCAGCCACCTTGGGCTGCCCCTTTCTCCTTTCCACTAAGGCCCATGAAGGCCCATATGGCTCCCGGGGGGTTCCGGTAACCTCCCGGTAATCCGGTAAAATCCCGATTTCACCCGGAACACTTCCGATGTCCAAGCATAGGCTTCCAATATATCAATCTTTACGTCTCGACCATTTCGAGACTCCTCGTCATGTCCGTGATCACATCCGGGACTCCGAACAACCTTCGGCACATCAAAATGCATAAACTCATAATGTAACTGTCATCGTAACCTTAAGCGTGCGGACCCTACGGGTTCGAGAACAATGTAGACATGACCGAGACATGTCTCCGGTCAATAACCAATAGCGGGACCTGGATGCCCATATTGGCTCCTACGTATTCAACGAAGATCTTTATCGGTCAGACCGCATAACAACATACGTTGTTCCCTTTGTCATCGGTATGTTACTTGCCCAAGATTCGATCGTCGGTATCCAATACCTAGTTCAATCTCGTTACCGGCAAGTCTCTTTACTCGTTCCGTAATACATCATCTCACAACTAACATATTAGTTGTAATGCTTGCAAGGCTTATGTGATGTGTATTACCGAGAGGGCCCAGAGATACCTCTCCGACAATCGGAGTGACAAATCCTAATCTCGAAATACGCCAACCCAACATCTACCTTTGGAGACACCTGTAATGCTCCTTTATAATCACCCAGTTACGTTGTGACGTTTGGTAGCACCCAAAGTGTTCCTCCGGTAAACGGGAGTTGCATAATCTCATAGTCATAGGAACATGTATAAGTCATGAAGAAAGCAATAGCAACATACTAAACGATCGGGTGCTAAGCTAATGGAATGGGTCATGTCAATCAGATCATTCAACTAATGATGTGACCTCGTTAATCAAATAACAACTCATTGTTTATGGTTAGGAAACATAACCATCTTCGATTAACGAGCTAGTCAAGTAGAGGCATACTAGTGACATTTTGTTTGTCTATGTATTCACACAAGTATTATGTTTCCAGTTAATACAATTCTAGCATGAATAATAAACATTTATCATGATATAAGGAAATAAATAATAACTTTATTATTGCCTCTAGGGCATATTTCCTTCAAACAGCCCGTGAGTTGGCAGCTACATATAACAATAGCGGCTCTTTCTCAATTGGAGCAGCTAGGACCGGCGGCTTAGCTAGTTGTGCCTTCAGATCTTCAAAAGCGGCGTTCGCAGCATCACTCCAAACAAACACATCTGTTTTCTTCATCAACTGATACAGAGGCATAGCTTCTTCCCCTAACCGGCTTATGAACCGGCTCAGAGCAGCCACACCACCCGCCAGTCATTGAACATCATTAACGCAGGTTGGTTTGGCCAGGGATGTAATTGCTTTGATCTTCTTCGGGTTAGCTTCAATGCCTCGGTTAGACACCAGAAAACCCAAAGCTTGCCGGCTGGCACTCCAAAAACACATTTGGCCGAGTTAAGCATCATCTTGTACACCCGAAGATTATCAAAAGTCTCTTTCAAATCTGTGACCAAGGTTTCCTCTTCCCTGGATTTCACTACTATATCATCCACATAGGCATGAACATTGCGCCCAATTTGATCATGAAGACAATTCTGCACACACCGTTGGTAAGTCGCCTGAGCACTCTTGAGCCCAAAAGGCATAGACACATAGCAAAAAGCCCCAAAAGGTGTTATGAACGCCGTTTTCTCTTGATCCTTGACTGCCATCTTAATCTGATGATACCCGGAGTAAGCATCTAAAAAACTCAACCGTGCACAACCTGCCGTAGCATCAATGATCTGATCAATACGGGGAAGAGCAAAAGGATCAGCCGGACAGGCCTTGTTTAAATCTGTGTAATCCACACACATACGCCAGGTGCCATTCTTTTTGAGCACGAGCACCGGGTTAGCTAACCATTCTGGGTGAAAGACCTCCACAATGAACCCGGTCGCCAAGAGTCGGGCCACCTCTTCTCCAATGGCCTTACGCCTTTCTTCATTGAACCGCCGAAGAAACTGTCTGACAGGCTTGAACTTTGGATTGATATTAAGAGTGTGCTCAGTGAGTTCCCTCGGGACACCCGGCATGTCTGAAGGTTTCCATGCAAAGATGTCCCGGTTCTCACGGATGAACTCGATGAGCGCGCTTTCCTATTTCGGATCCAAGTTTGCGCTGATGATGAACTGTTTGGATGAGTTGCCAGGCACAAAGCCAACCATCTTAGTGTCATTAGCTGATTTGAACTTCAACTCCGGCTCATGCTCTGTGGTTGGTTTCTTTAATGACGTCATGTCCGCCGGGTCGACATGATCCTTATAGAATTTCAACTCCTCTGTCGCACAAATGGATTCAGCATAGGCAACATCCCCCTCTTCACATTCCAAGGCGATCTTCCGGCTCCCATGGACTGTAATGGTGCCCTTGTGACCCGGCATCTTGAGCTGTAAATACACGTAACACGGCCGAGCCATGAAATTGGCATAAGCCGGTCACCCAAACAGAGTATGATATGGGCTTTTGATCTTAACCACTTCAAAGGTTATTTTTTCTGCCCTGGAGTCATACTCATCCCCAAAGGCTGCCTCCAGCTCGATCTTACCAACTGGGTATGCCGACTTACCGGGTACTACACCATGAAAAACAGTGTTGGATTGTTTAAGATTTTTATCCGTCAATCCCATCCGGCGGAACGTCTCATAGTAAAGGATGTTGATGCTGCCGCCTCCATCCATAAGTACCTTAGTAAACTTGTACCCACCAACCTGAGGTGCCACTACCAAAGCCAAGTGACCCGGATTATCAACCCGGGGCGGGCGATCCTCTCTGCTCCACACAATAGGCTGCTCCGACCAACATAGATAACGTGGGATTGCCGGTTCAATGGCATTGACGGCCCTCTTGTGGAGTTTCTGGTCTCTCTTACATGAACTGGTAGTAAAGACATGATACTGTCCGCTACTCAACTGCTTCGGGTTGCTCTGATAGCCGGATTGTTGCTGCTGTTGATTCCCTTGGTTGTGTTGCTGATTATATCCCCCCTGGTGACCAGGATGACCATGAAAACCTCCTCCGCTTGAACCGGCGCCCGGGCCCTGAAAGCCGCCTGAGCCGCCACCCGGACCATGACCCCCATCAAATGCGTTTGAATTTTTAAATGCCTTCATGATCATACAATCCTTCCACAAGTGGGTAGCTGGCTTCTCCCTGGTGCCGTGTCTAGGACAAGGTTCATTCAATAGCTGCTCAAGGGTGGGGCCTGACCCGCCCGATCGAGGGGGCTGTCTGCCCTTGCGCCACTGATTACTGCCCTGTGCATTAGTATTAGCAACAAACTCATCAGCCTTACGCTTATTACCTCCTTGATTTGCCAGGTTATGCTAGTGACCCTTGCCATTGTCCTTCTTCTTTCCCTTTGTTGCTTTTTCCTCATCAGACGCCGGGTCTTTGGTGGTATCAGAATCGGCATACTTGACAAGAGCCGCCATCAACGTTCCCATGTCATTACAGTCTCGTTTAAGCCGCCCCAACTTCTGCTTCAGGGGCTCAAAACGGCAATTCTTCTCCAACACCAAAACTACTGAAACGGCGTCTATTTTATTAGACAAATGTATTATTTCCTTGACCCGGCGCACCCAATGAGTCGTAGATTCTCCATCCTCTTGCTTGCAATTGGTCAGGTCCACAATTGACATTGGCTGCTTACACGTGTCTTTAAAGTTCCGGATGAACCGTGCCTTTACGTCTGCCCATGAGCCAATGGAATTAGGTGGCAATCCTTTCAGCCAGGTCCGAGCCATTCCATCCAACATCATGGTAAAGTACTTGGCCATTGCAGCATCACTAACTTCCAACAGCTCCATAGCCATCTCATAACTCTCAATCCAAGCCCCTGGCTATAAGTCAGCCGTGTAGTTCGGTACCTTACGAGGCCCCTTGAAATCCTTGGGCAACCGTTCATTGCGTATGGCTAGGACCAGGCAAGGTACGCCTCCGGTTCTCGTAACTACACCTGCCTCCACCGAAGTCGCTGGGTAAGCCGGAAAAGTCTGGTGAGCCGCCTGCTCCGCTGCTATCTGAGCCGCCCGTTCCGCCTCTTGACGAATTCTCTCCTGATCCGCCAAGTTGAGGGCTCCAGCCCGCACCGGCTCATGCCTATATGGTCGGTTGTGGCGTTGAGCGTTACTTGACATCTCTGCAGATTCCATGTAACTTGGGCTCCGGCTTGGGCGAGGAGTTGAATGAATCATGTCTCCACTGTAGGAGTATGCATCTTGCTGGGCCAAAGTTTTCTGAAGCAGTTCTCTTACCCTATGGGTTTCAATTGCTGCTGGCGAGTCGCCTTCCATTGGGAGAGCTGCCAAACGAGCTGACGCCGCAATGAGGTTCTCCATGGGGTTGGAGAAGCGACCCGGGGGTGTTGATATATAACGGGGAGGAGCCGTATTCATGCGCGGTGGCTCCATGGTGCGTGGCTGAACTGGTGCTCCGGGTGTCTCGACCCAGTTTACCTCCGGCGGGTTGCTCCCTCCAGCCCCGGGTGTATGGAACATATTCCTCGGATCCAGTGTTAGAGACAGACGCGACTGAGTTTTCTGACGCCTCCTCCTCATGACTTCGTTTGACGCATTAAGATCCATGGAGAGCCGGAAGGTTTCTGCTTGAAGCTGCTGAGCACGAGCATCCAAGGCTGCTCGTTTTGCTGCCATCCGGGTTCCCTCCGCAGCCAAATTTTCCTTAGCTTGCACCATCCCCTCCCGCACGCATGCCACTTCCACGTCATGCTGGGCTTTATTCGCCGGCTCTACCGCAGCGGTTAACAGAGTCGTCAGTTTATCCATGAGGTCCATGAGAACCTGAGCCGGGGGGCGCGCGGGGTCTCCTGACCCGGCAGTTGCCGACCCGGTGGTGGCTACTGTCGCTGCGGTGGAGTTCTGCCCGGGCTGCGTCCCTGCCATGAAGACTCCGGCCCAATTTGGCGGCTCAAGGGGGTCCGAAATACTACTGCCATCGGAACAGCCCCCGAGCATGCCGTCTTGCATTTGGTAAAATGAGCCCGTCTCACCCGTTGAAGATGCAGTATCAGAGCAGATGGCCGTCTCCCCGCCTTCCATCGATCCTTCGGAGTATTCACCGCCATGGACGCAGCCTACGAAGGCATGCTTCACGACAGATTGAACACGGGTGGACCCGGCACGCTGAGCCGTTTCGATGAGGTCGGTGTGGACATCCGGCTCAGGGCCTGACTCACCTATCCGGCCGATGAAGACGTGGATTCAACCGAAGGGGACCCGGTACCCGTACTCGATTGAGCCGGCCTCGGGGCCCCAGCCTTCGTCGTCGATGTAGATCTTGCCGTGACGACTCTTGGTCATCCGGCCCACAGCGTATCCCTTGAGCCCTTTGAAGTTGCCCTTCAAGAACTCAAATCCACCGTGCGTTGGCCCCACGGTGGGCGCCAACTATCATGGAATTGTCACGACAGATGTCCTAGAGCAAGGACTTAGTCGTAGGGCCATCGCACTAGGAATCTTAAAGGGGTTAATCGGGACAAAGGACACGAGAGAGTTTTATACTAGTTCGGCCCCTTACGACGAAGGTAAAAGCCTACGTCTGGTTGGGTTTGGTATTGCTGGGGTTTCGATCACCAAGAGGCTTAACTCGCCGGCTTGGTTATCGACTTGTTGTTTCTTGCCCTAAACCGCCACCGGGTCGTCCCCTTATATACACGGGTTGACGCCAGGTGGCCTACAGAGTCCCGGCCAGCTCATAATCATGTTCGGCTCGGTGACTTTCTTTACATGTCTTTCTGTACAAGTATTTCCTTACATGTGGCGTTTTACAATATCGGGCCTTAAGCCGGCCCCTGGCCTTTGGGCCTTCTATAAGACTTAATAAACTACAAACTTGGATGTTTACTGAACTTCTTGCGTAACCCTCCATTGAAGCTGACCCGGCCCCTCCTGGGCGGGTCTCAGCTGATAGTAACATCCCCAACATTTTTGCTTTGAGCTCTGGCACCTCTACAAATCCCTACTTCCCTCTGCGAAGGGCCTTTCTTTTACTTTATGCAATTTTTCTTTTGAGTCTTCATTTTCTTTTATAAAAGCACCAACTAGGAAGCAATATGATCGTGCTGAAGTGTTGGGTGTAGCTAATATTCAAGTGTGTTTCATGAATGGATCAATGTTTGAGCATGATGGGCTAGGGATAACTTATTTTAGCGTTGATATTTTGAAAGACATGGTTGCTTGTTGATATGCTAGAGTATCTAAATTATCATGTCAAAACTAGACTATTGCTTTGAAAAACTAAAAGTCCAAAATGTCCATGCTATAAAGAAACAAATATGATATGACATGTTAGGCAGCATTCCACATCAAAAATTCTGCTTTTATCACTTACCTACTCGAGGACGAGTAGGAGTTAAGCTTGGGGATGCCGATACGTCTCCAACGTATCTATAATTTTGTATTGTTCCATCCTGTTATATTATCAATCTTGGATGTTTTACAATCATTTATAGTCATTTTATATCATTTTTTGGTACTAACCTATTAACATAGTGCCAAGTGCCAGTTGTTGTTTTTTCCATGTTTTTTACATCGCAAAAAATCAATATCAGACGGAGTCCAAATGCCTCGAAACTTTACGGAGAATTTTTATGGGCCAGAAGGAACACAACGGGCCCTGGTTGCACCTGGGGGTGCCCTAAGGGAGGCACAACTCACCAGGGCGCGCCAAGAGGCCCAGGCGCGCCTTGGTGGGTTGTGCCCACCTCGGGTGCCCCCCGGACCACCTCTTTGCTCTATAAATACCCCAATATTCTAGAAACCCTAGAACAAGCGAGAAAATATTCATCCATCCGCCGCAGAGTCTAGAACCACCAGATCCAATCTAGACACCATCTCGGATGGGGTTCACCACCTCCATTGGTGCCTCTCCGATGATTCGTGAGTAGTTCTTTGTAGACCTTCGGGTCCGTAGTTAGTAGCTAGATGGCTTCCTCTCTCTCGCTGGATTCTCAATACAATGGTCTCTTGGAGATCCATATGATGTAACTCTTTTGCGTGCGTTTGTTCGGATGAATGAACTTTGAGTTTATGATTAGATCTATCTTTTTATATCCATGAAAGTTATTTGAGTTTCTTTGATCTCTTATATGCATGATTGCTTGTAGCCTCGTATTTATTCTCCGATATTTGGGTTTTGTTTGGCCAACTTGATCTATTTATCTTGCAACGGGAAGAGGTGCCTGGTAGTGGGTTCGATCTTACGGTGCTTGATCCCAATGACGGAAAGGGAAACAACACGTATGTATCGTTGCTACTAAGGATAAAACAACGGGGTCTATCTCTACATAGATATATCTTGTCTACATCATGTCATCATTCTTATTGCATTACTCTGTTTCTCCATGAACTTAATACACTAGATGCATGCTGGATAGCGGTCGGTGTGTGGAGTAATAGTAGTAGATGCAGGCAGCAGTCAGTCTACTAATCTTGGACGTGATGCCTATATAATGATCATTGCCTGCAATCGGCATAATTATTTGAAGTTCTATCAATTGCCCAACAGTAATTTGTTCACCCACTGTTTGCTATTTTTCTCAAGAGAAGCCACTAGTGAAACCTACGACCCTCGGGTCTTCTTTCTCATATATTTGCCTTTGCGATCTACTTTTCTCTTGCATTTATTTTTAGATCTATTAAACCAAAAATACTTTGCTGCACTTTATTTTATTTGTGATCTATTTATTCAATCTATTACAACTTTCTCCTGTCCACGCACCAATTTCTGGCGCCGTTACCCGAAAGGGATTGACAACCCCTTTAACACGTCGGGTGACGAGTAGTTGTTATTTGTGTGCAGGGGCAGTTTATGTTGTGTTGCTTGGTTCTCCTACTGGTTCGATAACCTTGATTTCATATCTGAGGGAAATACCTACCACCGCTGTGCTGCATCATCCCTTCCTCTTGGGGGAAATACCTACGTAGCTTCAAGCGACATCACTGTCTCAAGATCCACCCCTGGACACAATAATAGATAGCATAAGTCTGATGGTTGCAGCTTTAACAACGGTACTGAAGGTATCCTCACAATCTAAACCATAGCGTTGGTTAAAACCCTTTGCAACTAGAAGTGCTTTGTACCTATCAATTAAGAAAAAGGGTTTCCCCCCGCTTTGTATTCCAAAGCAACCATCCGATACATCCAACGATAGATGCTGGGGCGGAAGCAGTACAAGCACGCCAAAAAAAAGAAAAAGAAAAAGGAAAAGAAACAAATGCCGATAACGGCGGATCAACAAAAACGACGAAGCCTCGCGACCGCTGCGTCCACTGGAGATCGCCCACCAAGCTTCGAGACTCTGAAGCATCGGTACCAATCAACACCTCCAGGAAGGAACGCGACGATGACGACGCTGCTGCCAAGGGTTTCCCCCGGTACGCGGCGAGGAGAGAGGAAGGGTAGCCCCGACGCCCTCCAGGAAGGTCTGGCGGCACCCTCAAGCGCCACCGCTCGGTGTCGGCCAAACCAACATGGATTTCTCCCGATCCCATCCTCTACCTTAGGCACTTCGGAGCTTGCCACCAAACCGACCACCGCCGAGCGCCAACACGGACACGAAGCTTCCCACGCTGTCTCACCACAGCACCGCGAAGATGGCTTGCACAACGAAGAAGAGGAGCCGGGACTAGTG
Organism: Triticum urartu; assembly: GCF_003073215.2. Lineage (NCBI taxonomy): Eukaryota > Viridiplantae > Streptophyta > Magnoliopsida > Poales > Poaceae > Triticum > Triticum urartu. The sequence continues at coordinate 170,757,871 of NC_053028.1, read as the reverse complement.
CAGCAGCACCGTCGGCATACGGGAGGGCCCCACCTCCACCGTCCACGACGGTAGCCGATCGGACACCATAGAAGGAGCCTACCGGGCCCGTGGCCCCACAGGCCCGGCCGGGCCTTCAAAGGCCCGGACAGCTCCCGCCTCCGCGTAGCAGCTAGCATGCCGACGGCGCCACTTTCCCAGTCCAAGCCGCTCCCCTGCTTTCCCATACAGAGGACGTCGCAGTCGCGCCGGAGTCGACCCGCAAGGACCCAAACGGGACCCTACGGGCCCAGATCTAGGCCGGGGACATGGCGCCGACCGACCAGCACCACCGGACTGCCCTGTCGCCAAGAGGCGGCACCACCACGGTGAGCGCCGCCGGCCACCACAACAGGCCGTCGGACCACCACCGACCGAGCAGCACCGCCGCATCGCCCCATGCTACGTCTTGAGCTTGCGTTGGTTTTCCCCGAAGAGGAAGGGATGATGCAGCAGAGTAGCGTAAGTATTTCCCTCAGTTTTTGAGAACCAAGGTATCAATCCAGTAGGAGGCCACACTCAAGTCCCTCGTACCTGCACAAAGCGATAGCTACTCGCAACCAACGCGATTAGGGGTTGTCAATCCCTTCACGGTCACTTATGAGAGTGAGATCTGATAGATATAATATTTTTGGTATAAAGATGCAAAGTAAAAAAGCAAAGCAAGATTAAAGTGATGGAGATTGATATGATGAGAATAGACCCGGGGGCCATAGGTTTCACTAGTGGCTTCTCTCAAGAGCATATGTATTCTACGGTGGGTGAACAAATTACTGTTGAGCAATTGACAGAATTGAGCATAGTTATGAGAATATCTAGGCATGATCATGTATATAGGCATCACGTCCGTGACAAGTAGATCGAAACGATTCTGCATCTACTACTATTACTCCACTCATCGACCGCTATCCAGCATGCATCTAGAGTATTAAGTTAAAAATAGAGTAACGCCTTAAGCAAGATGACATGATGTAGAGAGATAAATTCATGCAATATGAAATAAACCCCATCTTGTTATCCTCGATGGCAACGATACAATACGTGCCTTGCTGCCCCTTCTGTCACTGGGTAAGGACACCGCAAGATCGAACCCAAAGCTAAGCACTTCTCCCATGGCAAGAACTACCAATCTAGTTGGCAAAACCAAACGGATAATTCGAAGAGACTTGCAAAGATAATCAATCATACATAAAAGAATTCAAAGAAGATTCAAATATTATTCATAGATAGATGCCACTCATCGACCGCTATCCAGCATGCATCTAGAGTATTAAGTTCATGAAAACACAGTAACGCCTTAAGCAAGATGACATGATGTAGAGGGAAAAATTCATGCAATATGATAAAAAACCATCTTGTTATCCTCGATGGCAACAATACAATACATGCCTTGCTGCCCCTACTGTCATTGGGAAAGGACACCGCAAGATTGAACCCAAAGCTAAGCACTTCTCCCATTGCAAGAAAGATCAATCTAGTAGGCCAAACCAAACTGATAATTCGAAGAGACTTGCAAAGATAACCAATCATACATAAAAGAATTCAGAGAAGATTCAAATATTTTTCATAGATAATCTTGATCATAAACCCACAATTCATCGGTCTCAACAAACACACCGCAAAAAGAAGATTACATCGAATAGATCTCCACAAGAGAGGGGGAGAACTTTGTATTGAGATCCAAAAAGAGAGAAGAAGCCATCTAGCTACTAACTATGGACCCGAAGGTCTGAGGTAAACTACTCACACTTCATCAGAGGGGCTAGGATGATGTAGAAGCCCTCCGTGATGACGGCCCTCTTCCGGTGGAGCTCCGGAACAGGCCCCAAGATGGGATCTCGTGGATACAGAAAGTTGCGGCGGTGGAATCAGGTTTTTGGCTCCTGTTCTGATCGTTTGGGGGTACGTGTGTATATATAGGAGGAAGAAGTACGTCGGTGGAGCACCGAGGGGCTCACGAGGCAGGGGGCGCGCCCTAGGGGGGACGCCCCCACCCTCGTGACCTCCTCTTTGACCCCCTGGAGTAGGGTCCAAGTCTCCTGGATCACGTTTGGTGAGAAAATCACGTTCCCGAAGATTTTATTCCGTTTGGACTCCGTTTGATATTCCGTTTATCCGAAAAACTGAAATAGGCAAAAAACAGCAATTCTGGGCTGGGCCTCCGGTTAATAGGTTAGTCTCAAAAATAATATAAAAGTGGAAAATAAAGCCCAAAATAGTCCAAAACAGTAGATAATATAGCATGGAGCAATCAAAAATTATAGATACGTTGGAGACGTATCACCCCACCCCGGGAAGGAGGAGCGCGCGCGGGGAAGGAACGACCCTTCGCCGCCGACACCACCTGGCCAAATCCGCGGGCGCGGGGGAGCGGGGCGCCACGCCGAGCGGGCGGCGGCGGCGGGGATGGCCTAGGGCCCGCTGGCGGGAAGGGGGGAACCCTAGAGGGAGCGGGGGCTCTGTCAATCTCACCCACCAGTTCTCCGGAGAGGTTGTCTTTTCTTGATTCTATAGACCGACTTGCAGTAAATTATATTTTTACCTCTTAGATTTGGTACAAGATGCCATGTTTTGTTTCTCATGAGTGTAGAGTATTCTTCATCCATTACCTTCTTCCATTTGGGATATCCAAATGCATCTTCAAGCTTTATTGGTTCTCTTATAACACACAACATGCCCCATGGTATAGTACCATCAATTCAAACTTTTGGATTACATATACCTTTGTGTAGTCGGGTTGCAACACGCGAAGTCACAATTGATTGAGGCCTAGAAGGTTGTGGTGGTTGTTGCACATGAGATGTTGTAGGAGATGAAACCACGGATGATCCTGGTGTGGAATTAGATACACTTTGCACATCAGATGTCGATCTAGAGGCAGTAGCCTCTTGTGTGTCCAACAAGCTACTGGTTGTTGAGCCTTGACGCACAGAAGATCCCGACCCAGGGGCTGTCTCCTGCGTGCGCGTGGGCTGCCGTGATCCCGAGCTGGCAGCTATCACGGGCCCGTGCGTGGGACGCGGGATCTCGCTTGGCCCAACTGGTCCCTGCGGCACACTGGGGATTCTGATCCAGTCGATGTTGTACCGGTCGTTGTCACGGGCCCGCGCGTGGGACGCGGGGTCTGATTCCTGTGCGCCGACGTGTCCCGTTGTGGTTGGCCTGGCCTGGGGCTGCAGTTTGCCAGATCCGAGGGAGATTCCTAGTGAACGTGATCTGAGGCCTGGCGCGTAGGAGTTCCAGGTGGATCCAAATCCACCTCGTGTCCAGCAGATGTTTCTTCTTCCTCTAGCACATGAAATGTGCCTTCGTTTTCAGCGATATTTTGATCATTTTCTGCACTGTTTTCTTCTCCGTTTTCTCCATAAACCTGCATAGGTGTAGGAAGAACACTTGAACTAGCAAAATCATTAGTTGGGCCAGTACAATTGTCACCCCCATGATCAAAGTCTCAGGGATTTGGAGGAAGAAGAAGAATTTCTTTCTTGAGAGTTGCTCTGGCATTAGGATGAAGGGACTCAAAAGGGAAAATAGACTCGTCAAAGACAACATCATGAGATATATAGACCCTGCCTACAGATATGTCAAGACATTTTACTCCCTTGTGAATTGGGTTATAGCCTAAAAAGGCATGTCTTTTAGAATGAAAAGCAAGCTTACGTGTATTATATGGCCAAAATGATGTGTGATAGATGTTGGGGGTATAACCCCACCATATAACCTGCCACGATGGGCCGGTGCTACCTCTTGAGCACTGCGTTGGTTTTACCTTGAAGAGAAAAGGGTGATGCAGTAGAGCAGCGTAAGTATTTCCCTCAGTTTTTGAGAACCAAGGTATCAATCTAGTAGGAGACCACGTGCGACTCACCTCGTACCTACACAAACAAATAAGAACCTCGCAACCAAGGCGGTAAAGGGGTTGTCAATCCCTTCACGGCCACTTGCAAGAGTGAGATCTGATAGAGATGATAATAATAAGATAAATATTTTTGGTATTTTTATGATATAGATTGAAAGTAAAGATTGCAAAATAAAATAGATTGGAAACTTGTATGATGGAGAATAGACCCGGGGGCCATAGGTTTCACTAGTGGCTTCTCTCAAGATAGCATAAGTATTACGGTGGGTGAACAAATAACTGTCGAGCAGTTGATAGGAAAGCGAATAATTATGAGAATATCTAGGTATGATCATGTATATAGGCATCACGTCAGAGACAAGTAGACCGAAATGATTCTGTATCTACTACTATTACTCCACACAACGACCACTATCTAGCATGCATCTAGAGTATTAAGTTCATAAGAACAGAGTAACGCCTTAAGCAAGATGACATGATGTAGAGGGATAAAGTCATGCAATATGATGTAAACCCCATCTTTTTATCCTCGATGGCAACAATACAATGTGTCGTTTCCCTTTCTGTCACTAGGATCGAGCACCGCAAGATTGAACCCAAAGCTAAGCACTTCTCCCATTGCAAGAAAGATCAATCTAGTAGGCCAAACCAAACTGATAATTCGAAGAGACTTGCAAAGATAAACCAATCATACATAATAGAATTCAAAGAAGATTCAAATATTGTTCATAGATAAACTTGATCATAAACCCACAATTCATCAGATCTCGACAAACGCACCGCAAAAGAAGATTACATCAAATAGATTTCCAAGAGAATCGAGGAGAACTTTGTATTGAGATCCCAAGAGAGAGAAGAAGCCATCTAGCTACTAGCTATGGACCCGAAGGTCTGAAGCAAACTACTCACACATCATCGGAGGGGCCATGGAGTTGATGTAGAGGCCCTCCGTGATCAATGCCCCCTCTGGTGGAGCTCCGGAAAAGGCCCCAAGATGGGATCTCTGGGGTACAGAAGGTTGTGGCGGTGGAAATAGGGTTTCGTGGTGCTACTAGATGTTCTCAGGGTATATGGATATATATAGGAGGAAGAAGTAGGTCGGTGGAGCAACGAGGGGCCCATGAGGGTGGAGGGCGCGCCCAGGGGGGTAGGCGCGCCCCCTGCCTTGTGGCCTCCTCGATTGTTTCTTGACGTCCACTCCAAGTCCCCTGGACCATGTTTGTTCCAAAAATAATGCTCACGAAGGTTTCATTCCGTTTGGACTCCGTTTGATATTCCTTTTCGGCAAAACACTAAAATAGGCAAAAAAAACCAGCAATTTGGGCTGGGCCTCTGGTTAATAGGTTAGTCCCAAAAATAATATAAAAGTGTAAAATAAAGCCCATTAACATCCAAAACAGATAATATAATAGCATGGAACAATCAAAAATTAGAGATACGTTGGAGACATATCAGTCGGGTCATTTAAATGGCGACTTACGATCAAGACTCGAGATCGGCCAAGGCGTCAAGATATCAAGACCTGCGGGGCGGCTCGCAGAGTGGGCCAGCTTAGGGCCCAACACTTGAAGGTGGCGGCTTGATGGCCCAGAAGTACAAGTCGCCACGTGGAGTTTCCCTTACTTAGAGAATAAGATAAGTAGGAAGTATATTAGTACACGGGTCGCAATACGACCCGGACTCTGTTGTAAGCCCAGGGTCTGAACCTATATAAAGGGAGCCCCTGAGGCAGAAAGGACCAGGTTAGAATCTCTCAAGTACTAGGTGTTGGAAATATGCCCTAGAGGCAATAATAAATTGGTTATTATTATATTTCCTTATTCATGATAATCGTTTATTATCCATGCTAGAATTGTATTGATAGGAAACACAGATACATGTGTGGATACATAGACAACAACATATCCCTAGTAAGCCTCTAGTTGACTAGCTCGTTGATCAATAGATGGTTACGGTTTCCTGACCATGGACATTGGATGTCGTTGATAACGGTATCACATCATTAGGAGAATGATGTGATGGACAAGACCCAATCTAAGCCTAGCACAAAGATCCTGTAGTTCGTATGCTAAAGCTTTTCTAATGTCAAGTATCATTTCCTTAGACCATGAGATTGTGCAACTCTCGGATACCGTAGGAGTGCTTTGGGTGTGCCAAACGTCACAACGTAACTGGGTGGCTATAAAGGTACACTACAGGTATCCCCGAAAGTGTCTGTTGGGTTGGCATGAATCGAGACTGGGATTTTTCACTCCGTGTAAACGGAGAGGTATCTCTGGGCCCACTCGGTAGGACATCATCATAATGTGCACAATGTGACCAAGGAGTTGATCACGGGATGATGTGTTACGGAACGAGTAAAGAGACTTGCCGGTAACGAGATTGAACAAGGTATCGGGATACCGACGATCGAATCTCGGGCAAGTACAATACTGCTGGACAAAGGGAATTGTATACGGGATTGATTGAATCCTTGACATCGTGGTTCATCCGATGAGATCATCGTGGAGCATGTGGGAGCCAACATGGGTATCCAGATCCCGCTGTTGGTTATTGACCGGAGAGTTGTCTCGGCCATGTCTACATGACTCCCGAACCCGTAGGGTCTACACACTTAAGGTTCGATGATGCTAGGGTTATAGGGAAAGTATGTACGCGGTTACCGAATG